>NW_026055777.1:0-296695 GCF_023758015.1 Alternaria viburni
GAGAATAGTTAGTTAGAATAGCTATTTCTTCTATAAGCTTCTAATACACTATTTATAGTTATTTATCTACTAGCTAATATCTATATTAATAATAGTATATTAGCTAATTCTAGATATTTATTATAAGGCTATAAAAAGAAAGTAGTTAAGTTCTTAGACGCTCTTTCTAATCTAGAACTTAAGAAGCTTATTAAAGAGTAACCTAATTACATTATAATAGCTTTTCTAAGTTAGAAAGTGTAAGAAGTAATAGTTTCTAATTTAATTAGTTAGAATAATATTACTAATTAATTACGTAATCTTCTAAAGAAGAATAGTATTAGTATAGATAGTATTAGAATAGTAAATAGCTTTAAGACTAGCTACGCTATAGATTTTAGGTAGACTTTATTTTTATCTAAAATCTATATACTCTTCTATACGTCTACGCTCTACTATTATACCTTTTATAAATACCTATTATAATCTCTACTAACTATATAGTTATATTAATATAACACTAACACCTCTTATAACACTATTAATATATACTACTTAAATATATAAACTTAATATAAAGTTACTAGTTATAGTAACTTATAGAGTAATACTCTTAACTATATATCTACTAAGGTAGTATATAGAGTATAAAGGCGCGCTAGATACGCGTTTATCTAGATAGACTTACTAGAAGCCTAGGTTTATATTTATAGTAATTCTATTAAATATCTTATTAATATAAGTATATAGATAAATATTCTTTATCTTAGCGCAGCGCGCGCGCTAAAGATACTATATAAATACTAGATATAGAAGCTTAGTAACCTACTATAAGATATTACCTCTACTAATAGTAGCTATAAGCTATTTATTAGTACTACGTTTAACGTCTCTATATATATTAGTACTATAGTTATTTATACTACTTTCTACATTATTATAAACTTTATACACTTAGCTATACTTAGAGAACTATAGTATATAGTATTATATATTAGAATATAATATAATATATTTAATAGAGTATAATATTATATTTAGTCTAAGAATAGAACTAAGTTAGTTTTCTTTATTACTTTAGATTCTAAGCTAATATATCTATTCTTTACTATAAACTATAAATAAGAGAATAAGAATAAAAATACTATAGAATATATATAAGTTAGTACTATAACTAACTCTACTTTAGAGCTACCTTAAAATTCTTCTATAGTTTAGTACTTACACTAAGAAGCGTAGTATAATCTAATATATAGTTTTAGATAATATAACATACTATTTCTAGTAAGTATCTAATAGATATAGAGAAAGTAGATACACTTTCTCTTTAATAATAGCGTAGAGGTACCTTAGATAGATAAGAACACTAAGCTAATTATTTAGTATAAATAGAAGCTTACTAAGTACACTATTATATATAAGATTAACTATAAGAAAATACTTAATTACGCGCATAGAACTTATTAGTAACTAGAGGTTACTATCTTATATAAGACTATAGATAAGAAGGTTTAACTTATTAATATTTCTTAAGTAGATAAGCTAATAGAGTTTAGATAGAAAAACTAAAAGAAATAAGCTATTTAGTATTAATAACTTTGCCTATCTATTTATAAACTAAACCTAGAACCTTATAATAATATTTTTAAACTATAATATACTATATTTCTATAAGAAACTTACTTTATACCTAAGAGACTAGCTAACCTTTATATTAAATTATAAGTTATATAAGAAAAAAGAGATCTCTTTATTTAGATACTCTATAATAGAGAAGTAGCTTTATTATAGAAATTTACTAAATCTAGTAGAATATACTCTAACGTATACCTACTATATAAGATCTATATAGTTAAATATAAAGCTTAGTAAGCGTAAAGCTTTACTATTTCTAAGAAGCTTAAGTAGGTTATAGTTAATATAGCTAATACTTATCTTAATAGAGGTACTTAGAAACACTATAATAGTTAGTATTATAACTTATAGTACCTAGTTTCTAAAAAGAATAAAGAAGCTTAATAGATCTCTAATATATAAAAAATTAATACTATTAGTATATATAATATAAATCTACTACTAATAGTAGATAAGTTCTCTAAACGCTTTACTAGATATCTTATTAACTTTCTTATAGATCTCTATTCTAGTTATAATTAGATTACTCTTTACACTATAAGCTAGAATATAATAGCTTTCTAGATACTAGTTAGTTTTTTTTATTTATATACTATAGTTATAGAGATAACTAACTTAGTTATAGTATTCTAGTAAGTTATAATAAAGATTTTTAAGAACTATTAGCTAAATACTATAGTATTTATTAATAATATTACTTATAAAGGTTCTAAGATAGACTATAGTAAAGAAATAGCTAAGTCTAGTATTTGTTACTACGTCTATAAATATATTCTCTAACTTAACTATATTCTTATAAATATTAAGTATATAGAAAAAATAGTCTCTAGTAAAAAGTACTACTTTCTTATAAAGCGCCTAGAAGTTATTAGCTATAAGATTAGCTCTAAAGAACGCTATTCTAATAGTAAAAAGGTCTAGAAGCTTTTAGACTAGCTATCTTACTATAATATATATAATATTTACTTATTTTTTAGACTATATATCTACTACTATATCTAGGTAAAAGAATTTACTACTATTACTAAGCCTCTCTTCTATCTTCTTTATAAAGATATAAAGTATAAGTAGAGTCTAGATTAAAATTAAGTAATATATATACTTAAATATACTATATACTTAGCGCTAGCGCTAGTAAGCCTTAACTACTTAAATATATTAAAGTATAAGGTTTTTTTTATAACTAACACTAGTTAGAATAAAAAAGAAGCTTATCTTAAGTAGCTATAAGCTAATAGTAGACGCTACTCTATTTAATTTAAAAGTACACTTTAGTTAGTAAGAGAATATTTTTAGTATTCTACTAAGTTAGAATATAAGATAGTGCTTTAGGCTTTAAAAAAGTTTTATATATACTTATATAGTATATACTTTACTATTAAAACTAATATAGTAACACTTATTAGCTAGCTTAATTACTCTTCTACTAATAACCTAAAATTAGTTATAAATTAGTAGATCTCTACTATTCTTCTTTAGAACTTTAATATTATCTATATCTTTAGAAAGAAGAATGTTATTATAAACACTCTCTCTTACTACTCTAAACTTAATAATTAGGTTCTACTAAAAGAACCTAAAAATAATCTTAAAGAGTTTATTAACTATATAATTAGAAGTATAAAAGAAGAGCTACTACTTATTAGAGTATTCTAGATACTTAAGTATAAGTACGCTAAATAATCTAAGTAGATTACTTAGTTTCTTATTAACCTTAAAGTTTCTAAAAGTATAATACTAAAAAAGCTTTATATATAGAAGAAAAGAGCTTTAAACTTCTTTATATATAATTACACGCTCTTTTATAAAATCTTAAGAAATATTACTATACGCTACGTTATTAATAACGCTAATATTTACTTATAAACTATATAGTTAATATATAAGACTATTAGCTATTATAGAACTAATACTATATACTCTATACTTTTCTAATATTACTAGTAGTCTAATATATATAAAGACGTTTAAAAAAGAATTTAGTATTATTCTAAATACTAGCTTTACTTCTTAAAGAGAAGAGTTAATATATTAACTAACACGTATAGCTTTATAATCTAGAAGTTAGTTATAATTAATATAGTTTATATGCCTTACTACTAAGATAAGAAGTATTTTATTATTACTAGAGAATACTTAAGTAGATAGCTAGAGGCTAGAGTACTTTCTAATAATAAGTCTAGCACTATTACTAAGTTTATTTATAAGAATATTATCTATTAATAAAGTATAATATATAAGCTTTTAGTTAATAGTAGACTAGACTTTACTAAAGTAGTAAAGTATCTTATAGCTAACTATAAAATTAAGCGTATCTAGTTATTCTTATATAACTTATAGGCTATAGATAAGATTAAGAGTAGATATAAGCCTATTATTAATACTCTTGCTAAGCTATTAGGCCTATAAGTAAATAATCTACTTACTATTCTTCTTACTAACTACATTTCTACTTAGTCTTAGATAGGCTATTTACTATACTAGTTAATTACTAGTTAAAATCTAGTTCTTCTATTAGAATTAGAGCTTCTAATATAGTAGACTCTTCTATTCTAGAAAGTAAAGAATTACGTATAACTTCTAGTAATATATATAATATAACTAGATCTCTAGAACTAATTTACTAAAGATACTATTACTTATACTAATTAACTATATTAAGCTAAGAAGAATTATTAGAATAACACTAAGAAGATACGCTATAAGAAGCTTTAACTTAGTAATCTAGTTCTTTTATAAAACTCTATATAAAAGATTAATATATCTAGAGATAAGAAGCTTAATACTAGATAGATAGGTTTATATTATATTTAATGTCTATAGCTAAAGTAAGGCACTTACTAGATTAAGAATCTTAATAGAACGCTACTTTTATATACTATTCTAGATAAGAGACTAAAGCTCTTTTACTAATAAATACTAGAAGATATTACTAAGTAATATTAAGGCTAGATAAAGCTCTATAACCTAGATAACTAGAAGAACACTAACGTCTTTGCTAACGTACTAGCTAGCTTTATTAATAATAATAAAAAAAATAGCTAAAATACTTCTTTCTAGCTATAACTTAAGAAAGAGAAGGTAAGTAACTCTCTAAGGCTTATTAATTAGCTAAGCGTTCTTTTAAGGCTTATTAGTTAGCTAAAAGTAGTTATTACTAAGCGCTTTATAAAAGAAGAATAGAAAGCTTTTAGACTAGACTTTATTTCTTTCTTTAACTCTAATATATTATTAGCGTTAGATAAAGAAAGAGCTTAGACTATAGAATAGCCTTTACTTAAAAAAGAAAAGAGAGAGTCTACTATAGGCTTTCTTATCTAAAAGCTTCTTTAATAATATATAGTCTACTATTACTAAGTATTTAAAGTACACTTTCTTAGTCTCTTTTTATTTCTTTCTCTTCTATTATATTAACTATACTATAAAGAATCTTAATATTATAAATATATATAGACTATATTAGTCTTATAAAGAAGTATTCTATAAGTTCTACTAAAATTAAAGAGATAGTACTTTTCTTACTTTTAACTTTAATTTATTCTAGCTTCTTTTCTACTACACTTATACCTTAATAGTAATAATAAGTTTTTACTTATTATACTTTCTTTCTAGTATCTATTAACTCTTACTACTACTAGTAAGAAAAGCGTCTAACTTCTTTATAGTCTTAAACTATACTAGATAAATATATTATAGACTATAAAATAAGTAGTAATAAAGATAGTGTAGTGTTTATAGTAGCGTTTAGCTAAAAGCTACTACTAGAGTCTAAGGTAAACGCTACTTTAAGTACTTTCTACTACTTCTAAATTCTCTACTATAATATTAATACTAGATAATATAAATAAAGAGTTTACTATATATAGTAATACCTTTTCTTATAAGTACTAGGTAGTATATATTTAGATACTTTTAGTAGAGTATAAGTACTATAAACTTTAAGATAAAGTAAAGAAGATAGCTACTACTATTTTTACTACCTTACTATATTCTATCTTATATTAGATTCTCTACTACTAGTTAACTAGACTATAAAGTTATACAACTACTAAAGTGTTACCTTTATCTAGTAATAACTATCTAAACTTAGTTAATCTACTATTTTAAGCTTCTTAAGCTACTTAAATTAGAGCTTAGAATAGTAATTTCTAGTTATATTAGCTTATCTATAGTTAGGTCTCTAGAAAGTAACTACTACTAGGTAGATAAGAACGTATTTATTCTACTACTATCTTAATATACTTAGAACGTCTAGAAAACGTAGTAGCTATAATTCTACGTATAATAACTAGCTATAACTCTACGTATAACTACTTAGAAACTACTATAATAACTATAACTATCTTATCTTTAGTAACTAATACTCTATTACCTTTATACGCTCTTAGAGATAATAAAAAAGAGAGCTATAAGTATTATAGCTCTTTTATAACTTTAATATTAGAAATACTAGTACTAATTATAATAAGTATTACTCTTTTAACTATTTTATCTAGCTTTAAACTCTCTTTAAACTATATTTATATAGTTATTATAGTCTTTTAGCTATAATTCTAATAATTATAAGCTATAATAGTTCTAATATATAGATTTTAGATAGGTTAGAATTTTACCTAAAATCTAGTTATTACTACTATAATAACGCAACGCTATCTATTTACTAATACTATTATACGCGTAAGAACACTACTAAGTATAATAGCTAATTACGTAATTAATTACCTTATCTTTACTATAATTTTACCTTCTAACTTTACTTATTAATATTATAATATTATAATACTATAATAGATAGAGGTCTCTTAACTATATATATATATATACCTCTTCTTAGCTATTACTTTTTTCTTTCTTCTCTAATCTTTTTAATCTTTTCTTCTTACCTCTATATACTATAGTTACTTCTTAGAAGTAGGCTATATTTTTTTTCTCTCTTTATTAACCTAACCTTCTTTATTTTCTACCTTAATAACTATAACTATAACTATAACTACTACGCCTAGTATAGAAAAGTATAATAAGCCTATAGACTACCTAAACTTTCTTTATAACTTCTAGTTACTATTAACTCTATATATAAGAGTACGCGCTTAGTCTACTATATCTATAACTAATTCTATAAATAAGTATATAAGCGTAACTATATATATATATATATAAGTTTAGTACTATTAGTTCTATACTATAAGCTAGTCTAGTAAGAGTTTCTTTATAAGAGCTAGTCTTAGATTACTAAAGAAAGATACCTATACTACTAGAAGCTTAGTAGAAGATAGCTAGTAATAAAAATAAAAGTAAGAGTAAAGCTATAAATACTAGAAAGTTAACTTTCTTTTATAGCTAAGGCTCTTCTTTATAAGAGACTTCTTCTTAAAAAAGTCTACTTTTTAAGCTTTATATACCTAGTCTAACTAAGAATTTTACTACTCTAGGTATTTATAGTTAAGCTTCTAGAAGTAATACTAGCTCTTTTTCTACTACTTCTTCTAGTTTATAACTAAAGAAAGATACTTTTATAATTATCTAGGCTCTATACACTAAAGCTAAGACTTAAGTTTTTACTTTAGTCTAGAACTAGAATCTCTAGAATCTAAATATTAATAGTAAAGTAATAGAGTTTATTACTAGTCTTAAATAATAGTTTTCTAAGTAATAGAAAGTTATTCTTAACACTTTTATAACTAACGTAATCTTTCTATTTAACTAGATTACTAACTTTATTCTTAAAGTATTTAATATAGTTAAGGCGCTGCTAGAGCTTATAGATAAGTATAGTAGTATTAAAGTATTTAATAGCTAGTATTAAGTTTTAAGCTAAGCTAAAAATGCTAAAGATAAGCGTATTATAGAACTAACTACTACTACTAAAGGCGTTAATATATTAGAGCCTAGTCTTATAAGCTATGTCTCTTACTTTTTAAGTAAGATTCTATATAACTACTAGACTATATCTAATATATAGTTCTACCTTAGGCGTCTAGATATTAGTAATATAGCTCTTTTCTTAGTCTAAGTAGTAGCTATTTATATCTACACTCTACGTAAAAGTACTAAAACTAATATTATTACGTAAGACTAGGCTATCTTAAAAGATACTATTAAGGTAACTATTTAGTTTACTAAAAAGAACTTACTTTCTAAAATACTATTTCTTTTAAAGTATTCTATTAAAGTATTAAAAAAGAACTATAAGAAGTATAGTATAACGCTAGGTATGCTTAGCCTTACTACTAGAAATATTATAGTTTCTTTTACTTATAAGTATAAGAAAAATAGTACTTATAATAGTTAATATAAGTTTTAGTAATATATCTTTCTATATATAGCTAATAAGTATTCTAATAAGAACTACTAGATTATATATACTTTTTATAGTAGTAATAACGTAATAATTACTAATACTATAGCTAGATACTAGATAAAGCTATACTCTATCTATTAATTAGCTATCTCTATTATAATAGAACTTAGATTATCTTTATATAAGTTAAGAGTAATTAATAAAAGTAGTAATTATATTAAAATAGAGCTAAAGAAGATTAGAGTAAGATAACTTAGTAGAGCTAGATTAGTTACTTCTTTAGTAAACCTAAAGAAGTAGGTACACTAAGAGCGCTAGGCTAGTCTTAAAGTAGTTAAGAAGAGAGTAGTAGTAGCTAAGTTATAGAAATTAAGGCTTTATAGTATATAAACTAGCCTTCTACTACTACTACTACTATCTAGCGCTAGCGCTCTAAAATCTACTCTAGCTTACTAATCTTTATCTAAAAAGATAGACACTACGCTTAATAAAGATAATTTAGAAGATAAAAACTAGAATTCTAATAAGCTTAAGACTTTAACTATAGCTAAGAACTATAAATATCTAGATAGAACTTTTAATTTTCTTTAACTAATTCTTAATAGCTACTCTAAGTATACTAAACTTAATAACTATAAACGTATTAAAGTTATCTAAGCGTAGTATTAAGAAGTTTATATTAGTTACTACTCTAATAGCTTATTAATTAATAGTACTTATATCTACTAAACTTATATATAAGTAATAGCTACTTATATAGATCTCTTTAAGTAAGCTATAAATATAAAAGCTATAAATAATATTCTTCTTCTTTTATATCTTTTCTAAGATAAGTAGTATAAACTCTAAACCTATCTAGTTATATCTATTCTCTTTATTAAGTAATATAAGCTTAGTAAATAAGACTCTAACTTTCTTAGCTATTACTTTTATTCTTAGATAGCTTATAATTTATACCTAATTTCTTTCTAGAAGATAGTTAGTAAAAAGATAAGTTAGAGTAAGCTAGTAGAAAACTTTAAGTAGAAGAGTAATATTACTATAGAGAACTTTAAGTAGCTATTCTTTAATAATAAAAAACTTAAGAAGATTATTAAAGAATTCTTTAAGATATACTATTACTACCTCTAACGTATTAATAGGTATAAGAACCTTAGCTAGCTTTATATTATATACTATTTTCTTATTTAATAAGCTATCTATACTAATCTTTATTACTAGATACTCTACTTAGTACTTTATAAAGAATATACTATAGTTTTCTACTCTTACTACGCTAAGTATACTATACTAGGTAATAAGACGTTCTTCTACTATATTAATCTTAATCTATTATTTACCTACGCTTAAAGTTAAGGTATAGATATAATTTAAGAATTAGTTTTAATTAATAATAAAAACTTTTAGAACTATATAGAAGTCTTAGAAGGCTTTTATTAATATATAAAGCTATACTTATAATAGCGCAAGACTACTAAGAAGAATTCTACTAGCCTTATTAAAGAATAGTATAATAATATTAATTAGATATAAAAAGTATAAGTAATAGCGCTAGGCGTAAAGTAGAAGAAGTCTATTTATAGAGAAAGAGATATTTATATTACTTACTCTATAACGCTCTATAGCTCTATAGAACTAGTAACTAAGATCTATTAAATAATTCTTCTATAGTATATTATAGTATACTAGAGTATTATAGAGATTCTAGCTATAGAAACGTATAATAAAATCTTAAAGGCTTATTATAATCTTATAGCTTCTTCTATAATACTATCTAGATATTATAATAAGTATAGTAGTATTAAGTAGATATTTCTAGTAGATATATATATTAACTTCTTTTTCTAGATCTAGAAGGCTATTCTTATATAAGTCTTCTAGAACAACCCTCTTATACATAAGAAGATTTATAACCTTCTTAGTAAGAATAAAAATAGTATTCTAGAGTATATCTAGAAAGAGCGTAAGTATATTATTAGAAAAATTAAAATACTATAGCTAGTAGTTAAGAAGCTTAAGAAGACTACCTTTACTAAAAGCGCTAATAGTAAGTACTTAGATATTTTCTTCTTTACTAATAAGAGTATACCTTCTACTTATAAGAGATAGTAGTATATTTAGAATTATAATTATAGTATAAGAGATACTATAAAATATTTTATTAATAAGATTAATATAAAACTAGATATCTATTACTACTTCTATAATACTACTAACTTTAATACTATATCTACTTTTTTCTTTCTATTTAAGACTTTTTAGGCTTACGCTAGTAGTCTAGTATCTAGTCTATTATTACTCTTTAGTACCTTACACTTTCTAACAATATTACTACTACTAGTTCTACTACTTTCTTCTTAGTTTAAGATACTAACACTAGCTCTATTAGCTTCTTCTACTAGCCTATCTAAGCTATATTATAGTAGACAAAACGTAAAGTAGACTAGATATACTAGTAATATTACTAGTACTTAGATTTTAGGTAAGCTTCTTATTTTATCTAAAATCTAACTACTACCTACACTATAGTAGTATATTACTAATATCTTTACTTAATTATTTATTTTACTTTTTACTTTCTTTTCTATATTTTTTCTTTTTCTTTTCTTTATACTATAAGTAAGTAACACATTCTAGATAGTATAATAGAACTATACTACTAGAAAGAGAAAGTTTATACTAGTATATAAAATATTCTTATATAAATTAAATCTTTAATAAACTAAGAATTATCTAGAAAGAGAATGTCTTTTAATAAGAGCTCTTTAGAATTATCTTATTATCTACTATCTTATTTTTTACTTATACTTTTTAGTATTAGACTTTTATATAATACTTTAGATAATAGAATCTCTTTATAATAGAACTCTTTTCTACTAAACTAATATCTATATACTTTCTTATCTATACTAACTACCTTATGTTCTTATAGTAATATATCTTTATACTCTCTAATACCTATACACTATTACTAATAATAATAAGCCTAGAATACTATTATTATATTCTATATTAACTTTTAGATTAACTACGCTAGTGTCTTTTCTTACTACTCTTATTTAATCTCTTTTTTTCTAGCTATAGTTTAAGTTATAAGTCTTTTACTAAGATAAAGTAGTACTTTAGAACTTAGCTCTCTCTCTTAATATAGATAGCTTACTTTACTAATATATAACTATTATTATTAAGAATATAGTATCTTTAGCTTATATAGATTCTATATTACTAGATTCTCTAATAGGTATTAAAGGTATATATTAAGATAAAGAGCTAGTTCTACGCATATAAAGATAAATAGACCTAGTTATTAATATATATAATTTCTACCTCTATATTATAAATTTATCTTATACAATTACTAACGTAGCTTTTTTCTTAAATATTAAGGCTAATAAAATAATACTTTTAGACACTATTATATAAGATTATACTATAAATTAAGATTTATTAGCGTTAACCTTCTATATATAGAAGAAACTAGATCTACTTAGTACTATAAGTAATTTAGCTAAAAGCTTTACTTATCTATATTAATATATAGTAAAGCGTGTTAACTTATATAACTCTAAACTCTTAATAAATAGTTTATAAAAACTTAGAGTACGTAAAAATAAAATAACTATAGTAGCGCGTATAACATTTATAAAGAAAGAATTATTATTAGAATACTAATCTATTTATACTATATAAAGCGCGTAAATATATATAAGTATAACTATAGTATTAGATATACACATATTTAACTTTAATTATATACTTAACGTTAATACTACTAATACGTATATTAATATCTTATTTTAACTAGTGTATAATACGCTTCTTAAGTACTCTAGAATATACTTAAGTATTACGCTAGATAGTTATAGTAACTATAGTAAGTTCTATATAATAATAGATAAAGAATACTTAATTATTTCTAGTATAGCTTATTCTATCTTTACTAGAGTCTAGCCTAAAACCTAAGTTGCGTTTACTAGAATTAAGCTATACTAAGAGAGTATTAAAAGTAAGAGATTTTAAAGCCTAGAACTAGAAGAGAATAGATAATATATCTCTAGAGTCTAAAAGTATATAATAACTCTTAGTAAAATCTCTTTAGAAGCTATATAATATATTACGTTAACTTTAGAAGCGCTTATATACCTTATTAAACGTTTTAAAAAAACGTATATCTAGAAGCTAACTTATAATAATAAGCTATTATCTTATAGTTACGTTATCTATATCTTTACTATAAAATATAATAGCTATACACTATCTAGCCTCTTTATTAGTAACCTTACTAGTAATAAAAGAAAAGATAAGAATAAAGAAACCTCTAATATAGATGTTAAAGCTAAAGAATAGACTATTAATAAAAGTTAGTTAGCTATTAATAGATTAATACTAAAGATCTAAAAAGATTTATAACTATTATATAGAGAGTCTAAAATAGGCTAGTACTATCTCTTTAGAAATTTATAAGACTAACTACCTCTAGTATATAAGTATTCTTAAGCCTTTCTTTCTAGAATATAGCGTAGTATTAGATACCTAATTAGCTTATATATTAATAAGTTACGCTAGTATATATAGTCTATATCTAGAATAGAGCCTAAAGATGTTAGAGGCTAAAGATAAGATCTATAGAAAGAGAAGTAAGAAACTTATAGATTTAGTGTCTTCTAGAGATAAAGACTAACTATATATATAAAAAGTATAGAATCTATAGTAATATTACTAGTATTTATTAGTACTTAAGTTATTATAAATGTATCTAAAACGCTTATATTCTAGCTTTATACTAAAAGTTATACTTACCTCTATCTATAGTACTTTAAAACTTCTTATTATTTATCTTATTATACTCTATCTTATTACTATATATATTATTATTATCTATCTTATTACTATTTGTCTTCTTATTTTTCTTTAGATTAAGCACTATAATCTAAGTTAAGTTATCTTCTACTTTATTATCTTCTACTTTATTATCTTCTACTTTATTATCTTCTACTTTATTATCTTCTACTTTATTATCTTCTACTTTATTATCTTCTACTTTATTATCTTCTACTTTATTATCTTTTACTTTATTATCTTCTACTTTATTATCTTCTACTTTATTATCTTCTACTTTATTATCTTCTACTTTATTATCTTTACTTTCTATAAAGAGAGCTAAAAGCTGCCTAAGAAAGAGAAAGTAAGAACTCTTTCTAATAGCTAAGCTAGTAATATTAAATATATCTTTTTAGCCTTTACTAATATACTAAAAGCTAGCTATTATTATAGATATATTAAAGACGTCTATTACAAACCTATTAAGTCTAGATATAGAGTAGATAGTCTAGTAATCTAGTAGTAGTAAGTTATAGTAAAGCTAAGAATTTATAAAATATACGTTAAGTTTATATATAAAACTAGCCTTAGTGTTTCTATATTAGAGCTTTTTAAATATCTTCTTTACCTTTTTTAAGATTATTTTCTTCTTTTTACTATATATCTTCTTAACCTAGACTATATAAATATAAGAATTAAAAACTATAGCTACTAAGTATATAGGTTTTGTTTTTATATTACTTTATATATTTAACGCTAGTTAAAAGCTTATATAGATATCTTTCTTAGTTATTTCTTACTATCTAGAGTCTAAGCTAGTATTCTAAAAACTTTAGATAATTTTAGTATACTTTATAAAAGTAGGTAACACTACCTAAATAGATAATCTAACTATAGTGTCTAAGCTTTCTACCTTCTAGTAAATATAGATAATAGCTTACACTATTACCTAGAGTACTTTCTAGTTATTAGCTAATAAGAAGTTAGATCTAATAACTCTTTTAATCTATAAAGGTAGTAGGTTTTAAAAGCTATCTACTATATCTATAGCTTTTTACTCTTAACTAAGTATAAGTACTTCTAATTAAAGAAAGAATGTATAAGCCTTAGGTAAGTTTGTAACTAGCGTTAAGATATTATATATTTTAGTCTATCTAGTATAAGAATTAGCTAGATAATAACTTTAAAGTTAGAAGAAACTTACGTAGAATTATTATTCTAACTTATAATTATAGATAGATCTTTATATAACGTAATCTTCTTAGAGTTTATAAACTCTAGAAATACACTAAGCTAAGATTTTAATCTTAATAGCTAATCTATACTACTACTATAGATAAATAGTATTAGTAGCTATACCTAGCTAAATAAACTAAGCCTCTTCTATAAGCTTATAAGTTCTATATAGTCTAAAACTTTAGTAAGATTAGATAGTCTATTATAATTAGAGCTATATAAGAGCTAATCTATAAAGTTATTAATAGTATAGCTAGAATAGCGTAGATAGTAATCTTTACTATCTAATAGATATAGTAGATACTTTATTATAATAGTAGATAGAGTAGTTTAGAAAAGAAAATAACTAATATACTAGTCTTTAAAGTTGCTAGAAAAGTAGTCTAGAATAGCTAAGTTAACTACTTTAAAGACTTTTAATAGATACTTAGTAGTATTCTTAATAGATAGTATAGCATAGCTACTATAAATAGAAAGCGTTCTACTAGTATAGTAGTTAAGGTCTATAAAATAACCTATAATAATTAATATATACGCTATATATAGAAATAAATGTTCTAGAATTATAAAGTATATAAGTAATAGAGTTTTATAGAATATATACTATCTAGCGTATTTACTAAGTACTTTCTTAACTAAAGTAATAGAATTATTAGATTATTAGATAGATATAATATAAAAAGTAGAAAGAAAATTAGTTCTTCTTAAATGCGTATTTATATACTATATAGATAAAAAATAGTAAACTATAATTACTTATTAATTAAAATATACTAAGTTTTAATAGGTTTTATAACTACTAAGCCTAAACTAGTTACTTTAAAGATAGACACTATAATATAGTATAAAGACCTAAGAAGCGTAGTAACTAACTCTCTAATCTTCTATAGTATTGTACTACTACTATATCTATACGTATACTATCTTCTCTATTTAGATCTATACTATCTAGATTCTATATTAAGAATATACTATTTAGAAGATAGAAGAGTCTACATTTCTAGACACTACGTGTCTAAGCCTTTATATACGCGTTTAAAGGCTTCTATATTCTTTTTAGATAGCTTTATTTCTCTTACTTTACGTACTTCTTCTATATTAAAAGTTCTTAAACTATCTATACTATTATACTAGAATCTCTAAGCGTATAGCTTACGTAGTTCTAAGTTACTAACTTAATTAATGCTAGTTCTTTACTAAGAGGTAAAGAACTTATTTCTTTATAGCTATATCTACTAGCTATATAGATTATATTTATAAAATAAGAATAAATATACTCTATTAGTATAGAAAGAGTAAATAGAATATAGTTATAGTAGATAGTTATAAGTAAGTTATAGGTTGCGCTAGGCCTAGCCTAAGAAGTAGAGATAATATTTAGATAACTTATTAGCTACGTGTAGATAATATATAGTTAACTTATAGTAAGAATTAAGTATTATAGTAAGACTAGCGTTAAGAGCGTTATAGATACTATAGTAGAGTAAATAGTTAGAGCTAAGTAGTAGTAATCTATTAGGTATAGAGTAAACTATTAGTATATATAGAAACTTATATCTAGTTAGACTTTTAAAGGCTTACTTACTACGTTATAGAATCTTATTATTTACGCTCTTAGCTTTACTAGACACTAAGATAAGAAAGAGTACACTAAAGCTATTTTCTTAGTAAAGCTAGTTATAATCTACGTACTAGCACTTTGTAAAGGCCTTATATACACTTCTTAGCACTCTCTAAGAGAGTATAGTATTATTAAACTACCTTTTATATTCTAGTAGAATTATATTAGGTATATTACTATATAGCTAATTTATAGAGTATTTACTAGACTAGCCTTAAAGAATTAGTAGCTCTAGAGTTATTATATAACACTAGGTGCCTAATAGTATATAGACACTAAAATATATAATACTATATACTAAGTAGTTTTAAAGCGTTTAAAAAAGTATATACACTACTTATAGAGGTCTCTACACTATACTATAAAGTAGCGTCTAAAGAGAAAGAGAAGAAAAAGTTAGTAGACTTTACTACTATACTTTATCTAGAGGTAAAGACTAAGCGCGCGTAGCTTAGATAGGTAAGTAGAATAGAAGTTAGTATTATAACTAAGATTAGAGGCGTAGTAACTTAGTAGTAGAGTTTATTAATACTAGATTATTATTTTAGTAGATAATATTATTAAACTTACCTTTACAAAACTTATAGTAGAGCTCTTTCTAGATTATATCTTTATATAGTATAGCTATTCTGCGTAAGAAATTTAGTAGATACTTTAGATATTCTATTAAATAAGTAGAAATATAAACGTAGATAAGATATAGTATAGATAAAATAGTTACGTATAGCGCTATAAAGGTATTACTTTTAAAGTCTATAAGTTAAGAAAGCTTTTCTATATTCTTTTAAAACTTACTTAAGAATATATAAACGCTAGTTAAATAACTTTACTTATAAGTACTATCTAGTGCTAGCTCTTACTATTATACTTATTTCTAGCCTATAGCTTATATATTATATATAGCATAGTGCACCTACTATATAGATATCTAACACTAACCTATATATATCTATTAATAGTAATATCTTTCTTGTTCTTGCGAATTAAACGTTATAATTAAATAGTATTATAGTAATACGTATAATAATCTATAAAGCACTTATAGCCTCTATTAAGTATAGAATATAGAATAACTAGCTTACTAAAGAGCTATCTAAGTTTTATCTTATATACTATAAAGCTATAAGCTAGGCCTAAGCTGTATAAACTTAGCTATACGCTTAGATTAAAGACTAGAAACTATTTAAAAAAGTAACTATAAATAGTATAGTTTACGCGCGCGCTACTATTAATAAATCTATATTCTCTAAAACTAAATTTATAGCTTATCTATAAGAGCTTAGACTATACTATAGTCTATAAGATAATAAGAAGTATATTACATTATATAGAGTTATACTTGTTATAGTTAATTATATTATAACTCTCTCTAGGTACACTTCTAGTATAGTAGAGAAATATACATAACTCTATAGTACTCTAGGTTATATACTATAGGCTACTATACTTATATCTAATATAATAAGTTCTATAGAATAGTTATAAGCCTATATAGATGCAAATTCTATATCTTATCTTATATAGAATAAATTAATTACGTAATATAGCACTAAAAATTAGTAAAAAATAATAAGTCTTATTTTAGAGAAGCTAGCTAACTACCTTATATATACCTCTAAAGATTACTACTATATTTATTATATAGAATATTTGCTTAAGTAGAAATACAAGAACTTCTAACTATTTTAGTTAAGCTATTAATATAATATATCTATATAATATACTAATATATTACTTCTTAGTTCTTAAGTTATTAATCTATTACTATAGAAAAGCTTTAAGTTTATTTCTAGCTATACTAGTAGGCTACTATAACGTAGTATTATTAGCTATAGTAAGAGTAGAGATAATAGTATTATCTCTAGTATTTAATACCTTTACTAGTTTAGAGTAATATAGAATAAAGTATATTTAGTCTCTCTTTAGAATAAATAAGTATATAGTTTAGAATAAAGCTTTAGTATTAAGATATTACGCGTATTATATATACTAAAATTAAGCTAAATATTATTATATAGTATATATTACCTTCTACCTCTATAGCTTACTTAACGTCTAGACTACGCGCCTAAAACTTAATAAAGCTAACTATAATAGCATCTCTCTAGAAAATTACCTTACACTATAGATTTTGTAACTTATTACTCTTAATATCTAAAATATATATTTATTTTTATAGGCGTTAGGCGTATATATTATACTACTACTAATACTAGAAATATATAAATCTTCTACTATAGGTATTACTAAGAACTTCTATCTAGAAAATAAAAAGTAGAAGTATATAGTAGTTCTACTCTAAACTTTAGAGAGCTTACATTAACTATAGTAATAGAATATACTTATTTTAAGCTATATTAATTAAGAAGCTATTCTATTTAAGACTAATCTTATAGAGATCTATAAAACTCTAAATATATATATTAGTTATAGATAACTACTACTTTAGAAAGAAAGTAAAGAGTAGCTAGATAGCTACTATAACTTATTAACCTAGTAATATTATCTTACTCTACGCTCTTTCTAGAAATGTAGAACACTAGAAGTATACCTATTAGAAGATATAGACTAAAAGAGCAGAATTATTACTATTAGTATCTTATGTCTTATAGCTAATAGACTTATAAAGACTAGAATAATTAAAACTACTTTTAGTTTATTATAGAAGAATATCTTCTAAGGTTATATAGAAGAGAGGTAAAGACTACATAAGCTATATAATAAATTATTAGCTAAAGCTAATTACTAGCTAGCTTATAATAAATAGACTATTATAAAAGTAGATAGTTATAAGCCTTTTATAAAGATAAATACTTATAAGCCTTACCTATACTTCTATATATAACTAGTAGGTATCTTACTTCTTATTATTATAGCTATTATAGTAGCTATTACGCTATTACTAAGATATTATATAAAGTCTTAGCAGAATTAGATATAAGAATAATACTAAATTAATATATAAGTTAGTGTTCGTTTACTAAGTTAATATAGTAAGTATATAAGGTGCTTATTATATTGCTAAGAATAATTATTATAATAGATAGAATATATTTATATTATATAAGCAAAAGCTACACTACCTATAGCTACTTATAAATACTTACTCTAACTCTATAGTACGTACTAGTTATAATAGAGTATACCTTTATCTAGTTCTCTACTAGTTTTTATTATTATTATTAAGTAAATAGTAGAGTATATTACCTAATAGTGTATATTTCTTTATAATATACTTATAGATAGAATTATTAAATTATTACTTTCTATTTACAGAGATCTTAGTAATAAGTTCTAGGCTAATAGATTATATATAGGTGTAAAGATAGTAGAAGTCTATAGTAGCGTTTAGTACTATTTAAAATTTAAATTACTTTTATTATCTAAATGTAAACTTAATAGTTCTATTATTAGTATAGTAGGTTTCTATACTATAGCTAGACGTATTCTTTAGGCGCTATTTCTAGTTTATATTAAAGTAAACGTAAACGTAGTAGTAATAAATATTACTTAAGGTAGAGAGGTAAAGATTATAGAAGACTAAGAAGCTAATAGAAAAATATTTATAACTAAGTATAGTAGTTAAAGTAATAATAGTAATACGTTCTCTAGATTATAAAAAAGAAAGTAGTAGAGTATTTAATAGATATATAAGTAAGCGTAAGGTATATAAGTTATAAAGAAGTGTAACAGCCTTTTAAGTATTATTAGATAGTAGAATATAAACTATAAAGAAGTTTTAAATATAGAATAGTGTAAGATCTATAAGTAGTAATTACTAAAGACTAAGAACGCTTTATACTATAAGTATTAGATAAGCTTTAATAAAATATATCTTAGTTATATACTTCTACTTCTATAGTAGCCTTATTACTAAATAAGAAAGATAGAAATACTATTAGTAGAACTCTAAGTAATACTTCTACCTTAGAATATAATAGCTATAGTAGAGCCTACTAGACTTTGTCTACTATACTTATAGGCGCTATATAAATAGCCTAATATACTTTAATAATAGTATTATATAGTGTCTATAAGCTTCTATAACTATATTAGAAAAGTATTAATACTTTCTCTAAGCTATTATCTATCTATAGTTCTAGTATAGTATTAAGCTATAGATACCTATTAACTCTTACTAATATCTATTTTAGTTTACACTCTATAATATCTTTAAAAGCTTAGTTCTATAGTAGATATATTTATCTTTTACTTTAGAGAATAATTACTAAGAGTATTAGAGTTCTAAAGATCTAGGCGTTCTTGCGTATAGCTACCTAAAAGTAATATATAGGTATTATAATATCTAGTAGATTAGTAAAAAAGTCTAATAAAATATACTACGTTTAATAAGGTTAGGTAAAGTAGTTATAGCATTCTTATTTGCTCTAGGTATTACGTATATATAGTATTTCTAGGTATAATATACTATAATAGTTATAAGTAGCTTATAATATAGGTAGAAAAGAGCACGTACTTATATTTCTTCTTTAGTAGCTAATAGCTTACTAGCTTAACTTTCTATCTACTAGCGTAATTATAGTTTAGAAGATAATAAAAGTAGCTTTAGCTATAGTCTACTATAAGTTTATTAAGAGCTATAATAAGCACTTTATTTTCTAGAAGCTTCTAGTTATTTATAGTATTAGTAGTCTTATTATATATTATTAGAGTAACGTAGTTAGCGTAGACTCTACCTAGTTAGTAGAAAAAATATAAAGAATCTAAAATATCTCTAAGAAGAAGAGGTAGATCTAATATTACTATTACGTTTCTAGAATAGCGTAAATAGATACGTAGGTATACTTTTATATTAAGACAAAAGTTAGAAATAGATAGCTACTAACGCACTAACTATAATAGTAATCTCTAGACTTCTTTTAGCATTTGTCTACCTTTTCTATTATCTATAATCTACTTATTTTCTCTAGAATTTACTATTTTATAGCGCGCCTCTATTAAACTCTATCTAGATACTAACGTTCTACTCTACTCTTACTTAACTAGAACTAACTCTAAAGTAGCCTATACGTAATAATACTCTCTCTTCTCTAAGTCTACTAGAAAAATTAAGCCTACTTTATAGTTAACTAAGAGAAAGTAATTACTCTCTAACTTATAAAGCTCTAGTAATCTACTTTACTAGGCTATATTCTAAAGCGTAATAGCAACTAGTAGTTTCTTCTACTAAGATATACTTTCTCTTAGCTTTAACTCTAATCTTTTAATATATTAGACTTACTATTAGATCTTTAAAAGCTATAATACTCTACTTCTAGATATAGAGCGTAACTATAGAAGATATATATTATAGTTTAGAAACTTATAAAAGCTAATTCTCTTACTACTTAAGAATCTATAAATAAGTTTATTACTCTTTTATAAAATAATACTAATATTCTTCTTATAGCGCTTATAATACCTAAATTTAGAATAAGTGCACTATATAATAATATTCTTAGGTAGAGAGTTCTTTAATATGTTAACTATCTATACCTATACAAAGCTTAATATATCTAGATAAATATCTTATATATAGAAGAGAGATTAGTTTTATAGAAGTTATACTACTATTAATTATATATACTTACTAAAAGGTCTAAGCGCTAATATTAGTATATATAAGAGATAACGTAAATAATAAGAGTATTATAGTGTATTATATATTTATAAATATAAATCTACTCTTCTCTTTAATCTATATTATTACTAGAAACTAAACTTCTACGCACTAAGCCTTACTACTCTTCTATATTTTTTAATAGCTATATCTACCTCTTTACTTTCTTCTAGAGCTAAACCTAAGACTAATTAATATTATTATTATTCTCTAGTTATATTATTACTTTATATAACTCTTTTACTATTAGATAGTAAAGTATTACTAATATATCTAGGTATGTCTATAAATCTAAAATTAGAAAAATAGCTTATATAATAGTTAAGTTAAGTAATAATTAAGATTCTGCGTATAGATCTATCTAGATATAGAATTAAACTTTAATATTTCTTGCTTAATTAGAGCTAGGCCTAATTAGGTAGAAGTTATAGATTTAATTCTTTACACTACTCTCTTCTTTAAAAAGAGTAAGTTCTAATACTTAATATACTTTTTTTTTACTCTATATAATATACTAAGTTAGTATAATTATAATTATAAATATATGCTTGTGTTGCAAAAGCTACGTAGACTAAATAATAGTACTTCTATTATTCTATTAGATTCTATAGACTTCTTATATTCTCTACTTATATTCTTTAGTTATTATTTAGTATATTTAGTTAAGTAGTAGTTATAGAAGATATAGTAATTAGTTATAATAGGTAGAGAATAAGAGATGCGTAGCGCAATAGAACTAAATAGAAAAGCTAGTCTAGTATAATAATTTAGTAAGTAGATAAACCTTTTATACACGCTATTAGACTATAATACTTATTATAGTAGAATTACTAGTAATATTAGAGTATAGCTCTCTAAAGGTAAGACTAGTTATTCTTAGTTACTAATAACTTCTATTAAAGTAGAATAACCTTTAGCGCTTATTTAAAAATCTCTCTAAGATAAATAATCTTCTCTTAGCTATAAACCTAGAAGGCTATTATAGTATAGAGTAGAATATAACTATAGAGGTATTCTTTCTAACTATAAGTTAATGTGTATAGCTAGAGTGTTACGTAAATACTTATAATAAGCTATTAGTAAGGTAATAGCTAATAGAGAATAGACTAAGTATTAGTATTATTAGTTTTTATTAGCTTGCTAAGGTCTTAAACTTAACGTAGAGTAGTAGCTTTATAGAATACGCTTAGTAATACGCTATAACTAGGTCTATACTTCTAATAAGATTTATATAAAGCTTCTAGAATAGGTTATTAGAACCTTTAGAGTAACTAGACTATTATACTAGGTACTATAGTAACTTTTTATAATAAGGCTTTACTATAGAGTTAAATAACTTCTTATTAATTTAGTAGTCTTTAATAGCTTCTATAGTGTAGTCTTTATTATCTTTTATATTAGAATAGATCTTAGTAGACTACTTCTTATTAATAGTCTATTTAGATAGAGAGTTACTTTAATAGAGATATAAAAGCTATAGGTAGAAAACGTTATATACTTTTTCTATAGTAGTAAAAAGCTTAAGTTTATAAGCTATATTATTAATTACGTAGAATACCTTAAAGAGTTCTCTATTCTTAAAGTCTAGAGACTAGTTAAAGTAAGTTATTCTAATGTTACGCGTGTCTAACATAACTTAGTTACTAATATAAAATACTAGTGTAGGTAGGTAGTTATTATTTATATAGTTTATCTACTTTATCTAAGCCTACTCTATAGAGTAATAAAGCTTCTATTATAGCTTATTAAGCTTTAACGTAAGTTAATCTACCTATAACTTATCTATACAAATAGATATAGAGTCTAATATAATAGTAGTTATAGATTCTAAGCTAGACTATAGCTTATATTCTTTTATAGTAAAGAATAGGCTAATACCTATAGAGGCACTTATAGTAGAGTTTACTTTAAACTCTATAATTAGTAAGTAAAAGGCCTAGTTATTCTACTTATAGTTAATATAAGCTCTTAGATACTATTTAAAATATATATTTATATTCTTAGTTTATCTATTAGTTTATAGATAGAATAACGTTAAGTACTTAGAGTGCGTCTCTAGTCTCTAATATAGCCTTTTCTAAAAGTAGCTAGTAAATTAGCTTTCTCTATTAGAGATAATCTTCTCTAGGTATTTTTTTTTTCTTTATACGTACTCTATAAAGGCTTATATAAAAGTATTAACTATAAGTATAGCTATAGAGATAAACTTCTTTTTCTTAGTTAAATAATTAACTACAACTAAGATATTTATAAATATCTACCTATTATATTTATAAAGTAGAAGATAAGTAATAAAATCTATAAAGATATATAACTAATAGCAATGTAGTATAGAGAGTAAATAGAGAAGACTATATCTTCTATTATAGTAACTCTTAGTACGTTTATAGATAAAGTAGTTACGTAAGTAGCGTAAAATATTAGATATTATCTTAGGCTAATAGTACTAACGTGCGAGTCTAAAGTATAACTTATACTTACTACTATATCTACTACAAAAGGTTTAATAAGCTTACTTAATTATCTTTATATAGAGTTAATTAATATTAGAGATAAAGATTCTATTATTAATATATAGAAGATTATTTTTTATCTTATAGTTAGCTAGCTTAATTCTAATATACTAGCTACTATATATAAAGTTATAGAGAATATAATAGAGCTTAGTAATCTTAGCTTTAATAAGCTTCTTAAGTACTCTATTCTCTTCTTTAGCGTACCTATAGTGTATAGCTTATAGTAGGTCTTCTTAAGATATAGAGACGTTATATACACTATTATTAATATTAACTAGCGTAGTATAAAGAGTAGCTATTATTAATACTAACTTAGCGTAGGCTTTACTAACGTAGTTCTTCTTACTAAGCTAGTATATAGCTTATATAAGTTTAATTAGAGACTTAGTAATTCTTTTTAAAAAGTAATAAGCTAAGTATATAGCATATCTACTACTACTATCTTTTTTAAAGTATAGCTAGGTAATATAGACTTTCTTATCTACTTAATCTAGCTTAATAAAAACTTATACTTAGTACTTACGTCTCTTATTATTATAGTTCTTAGAAAGGTCTCTAGAATAGTAGGTAAGAGTATTAGGTTTTATACCTTACTTACCTAGATAATACTTAATTTTAAAGTTAAACTTAGTAAGAAATTCTACTTATTAAGCTTAATAGTAGTTAAGTTATTTATTCTCTATAAACGTTTATAAAGCTTAATAGTTAGAGAGAACTTTTACTAGGTCTCTAGTGCCTATAAGCTTAAATCTCTACTTCTTAAATACTTATATAATAGCTAAGAGCTTTTTATTATATATTTTATAGTTATACTCTATAGATATTATCTTATAAGAGAGAAATATAACTAGGTAAAGTATATTATTAGAGCTCTTTTATAATAGTATAGCTACTATAATAAAGTTAGAGGCGTTAGTTTCTAGCTAGAATTTAAGGTCTAGGTTAAAGTAGGCTAATACTCTAGCTTAAGTAAAGGCCTACTTAATCTAGTAAAATACCTAGTAAGTAGTAGATATCTTTTATAAGAGAAACGTTTTATAAGTATCTAGATCTTTCTAGATAAGAGTAGTAAGAGCTTTAGTAAGATAAGAGAAGCCTTTAATAAATTGCCTATAGAAGTTTATAAACCTAAGAAAAGACTAGATATCTTTAACTATGTAGAGAAAAGACTATCTAAGTATAGTAGTAACTTTCTTAGAGTCTATCTCTACGCTATCTATTATTAAAATAAGACTAAGATACTTAATATACTTAACCTTAAATTAGTATTTCTTAGTATTAAGATATATACTAGCTTCTTAGATTCTTATTAATACCTTTAGAACGTATTCTTTATAGTCTTTTTTATTCTTACTATATATAAGAATATTATTAAGGTAAGCGCTATAGAAGTTATCTAAGTATTCTTTTAGAGTTTTATTAATAAAGATCTAGAATATCTCTAGTATATTATAGAGGCTAAATAGTATAATAAAGTACTTATATAGACTATAATAGGTTTAGAATACTATTTTCTTTTTATTACTATCTTTAATGCAAACTAAGTTAAATATAGTAATAATATCTATAATACTTATAATACTAATCTTATATATATAGGTAAGAGTCTCTTTAATAAAGAGAAGTACGTTATAATTCTTCTTTATAATACTATTTAAGCTGTAATAGTTAATATAAATTTATAATCTACTCTCTAGCTTCTTAATAATAAGAATAGATAAAGTGTATAGAGAGACGCTAGAGTAGATAAAGCTCTTACCTATTATCTTATTAATATAAGCTTTAACTACTTCTATTTCTTATTATATAAGTTTATAGATATAGAGTTAGAGAGCTTTATTACTCTCTATATTAATAGTATAGTTAATTCTAGAATAGCGTAGTAGTAACTTATTAGCTAGATAGACGCTAAAGATGTCTTTTATCTTACTATAGAGCTAGTTAGAAACTAGCTTCTTTAGCTTATTATTAGATAACGTAGACTTATTATATTTCTCTATATACTTCTTAAAGTCTTTCTATAATATAGTAGAGTATTAAGTTATATTATTATAGAAAGATATAAAGGCATCTTCTTCTAGTAGATCTTTTAGCTATTTCTAGTATTAGAGTTCTATCTATATAATCTTACCTAGCTATTATTATATAGTAAGATAGGCTGTATAGGCGCTAATTATTATAATAGAAGCTATCTTACTAAGTTATTACGTTTTACTATTAGAGAGCTTATTTCTATAGTATATAGTATTAGTAATACTATTATAGAGATAGTTAAGGTAGTAGTAGATATAGTTAAAAGTTATAGACCTTTTCTAACTAAAAGAGAGTATAGAACTATAGTAATTAAGCTAGTTTATTCTAAGAATAATATTATAACGTCTAATATTTATAATATAGTATATAACTAGGCTATAATAAAAGCTATACTATATTAGTAACTCTACTACTTCTATAAGTAATTCTATAACAGCGCTATTAGTAAGTGTAAGCTTAATAGGTAATGTCTAGATAATATTAATATAGTTATTCTTAACCTATTATTAGCTAATAAAATAAGCACTTACTCTAGTATTAATAAGGCTAATATTAGTTTTCTATCTCTTAAGTATTTAAAGTTAATACTTAAAGTCTATCTACTTTACTAGATAGAGGCTTTCTATAGTTAAGCGTTTATGCTAAGATAGTAGTATAGCTTTAGAGACATAAACTAGTCTAGATAGTATAGTTATCTCTAATTCTAATACTTTTAAGGTAGTAGCTTCTAGTTATTTATAGTACTCTACTATAAGGTAGATTCTCTTTAGTAATTTACTCTACTTTAGCTTTTAATTATAATTTTATTTAGAAGTATCTAAAAATAAGCTTTAGCTTAAAAGTTAACAAGATATTCTTTATTATCTACTTTACTATTCTTATCTTTAGCGTAAGGTTAATAGTTACTATTAAAGCTATTATTACTAGGTTTGTTATAAATAGCGTTGTTAACTTTATTAAAGTTAGCGTCTATTACGTTTAGTAATAGGCTCTAAATTTAATTAAAAGAGACTGCCTATACTTTAAAGTAATTAGTACTTTAGTAAGTCTTATCTCTATACTTAAAGTAGGCTTTATTCTTAAATAAGATATTACGCTATATATTAGTGCGACTAAATCTAGTAAAGCGCTTAGCTATTTAGGTAGAGCTACGCTTTTAGTTTAGTAAATAGTCTCTAGAAGATTAATATTAAGGCTTATAGATATTATAGTTATTAGAGCGCTTTATAGTAGCTATAGTAGAAGTAGACTAATAATTAATCTTCTTCTAGTCTAGGTTTTAGTCTTACGCTTAGTTTAAGAAGACTACTAAGATTTCTCTATAGAAGAAACTATTAGTAGTAGTAGTAGTAGTAAGACTAGAGTAAAGAAACTAACGCGTATAAGTAATTATTTTATAGTTAGACTTCTTAAGAATAGTATAGACTTTTATAAACTACTATTTTTAAGATATAAAAGTTTTTCTATTCTTCTAAATAAGAGAGTTATTATAGAGTAATAACTTAGCTTCTATCTTCTTCTTATATAATTTAGTAGTAAAGTATAAGTCTAAGGCTTCTAGAATATTAAGAAAGTTCTTAGAACTCTTTACGTTATAATAGATAAGGTTCTAAGTATTACCTTAAATATAAGATTCTAAGTACACTAGAGTAGTATACTTATTTATATAGATATTACACTTATAAATAGTAGTATAGTACTACTTCTTATAGTCTTTCTTATTATCTTTCTTACTATAGAAGATACTAACGTTAAAGAGACAAAAGGTAACTTCTCTACTAGTTTCTTCTACTAAGAATATAGCTTATATATAAAGGCTAATAGCTAGTATATATCTCTAAGCACTATAGTTATAATTATTATTATCTTAGCGCTTATTATAATAGTAGTTAAAGTCTTCTTAGTAAGGTATAGCTTTACGTTTAGCTATAGCTTTATAGTAAGAGTACTTATTATTATTATAGTAAGTGTAGTTATTATTATAGTAATTACTATTAGTAGCGTTCTAATAGAAATAGTTAGTATTATAACGTTACTTAGTAGAGTTGCGCTATTATTCTTTATAGTTAATATAATTAGTGTAGTTATATTAGAAAATAGTATATAGATAATAGTTAGACTTATAAGTCTAAAGCTTTATAATAACTAAGTTATACTCTTACTAGAGTATAGCTATATTGTCTTTAACATTATTATACTTCTTCTAAAGATTATTATAGTTAGTGTCTTTATTAGCGTAGTTAAGAAAGTACTAGATAGACTTCTTCTTTTCTTTAGTAATAAGAGTATATTAGGTTATAGTAAGAGTATATTAATCTTTTAGTTACTACGTATATAGGTCTATAGCTCTCTTTAAGTAATTATAGTTACTTTAAAGCTTCTTTATCTTATTATAGAGATTATTAAGCTTATTCTTATTATCTAAGTTGCGCTCTTTAAAGTTATTAATAGTTTTAGACTACTTTTTAAAAGTTCTAGCTTATACTTTATTAATAGCTTAGAGTTTATTATAGTTTTTAGTAATAGTCTTAAGCTCTTTCGCAATATTATTATAAGATTAGATATCTTAGCTATCTTTATTTTAGTTCTTAGCGTAATAGAGAAAGCGTTTAAGATTCTAGATATAATTTATCTTCTTCTTATAGAGGTTATAAGAGATAGTGTCTAGTAGAAGAGTAGCTTACTACCTAAGAATATTATAGTTCTTAATAAGAATACCTATAGTAGTTATAATATATACTACTACTATATAGAACTACTAAAAGTATTAGTTAATAACTTCTATAAGATAAGCCTTAGTGTTAATAGTAATATAGAGGTAGTTATTAGCGTTTTAGCCTTTCTTAAAGTCTTAGTCTATTATAATAATAAAGCCTAGATTATTATCTTTATATTAAGAGTAAGAGGTATATAGCTCTAACTATTAACTATTCTTAAGTAAAACGTAGATAATATCTAAGAAGTTAGAGGTAATTACTTTAACGTAATTCTTTTAGATATCTAGTTTAATATAAGTATTTATTAGCTTATTATAAGTTATAGGCTCTTCTAGTTTAGAGTTAACCTCTTCTAATTTAGAAGGTAGAGAATGTAGCTCTAAGAAGCTACTCTAGTAGTAGTTAGATTACTAGATCTTTTCTAGAGTAGAGTTCTAGGCTATAGTCTATTAGGTATTCTAGAATAGGCTCTATAAGAGGGCGCTTAGTTAACTAGTTATAATTAAAGCTTATAAGATAGCTAGGTATAGAATATTAGAGATATTATAGCCTAGAGAAGACGTAGCGTAATTTTTTAAAAGTATAATAGAGAGAAAGAAAAATAGATTATTTTTCTTTAGTAAAGGTATAGTAGAGTTTATTAGTAGAATAAAAGATTTAGCGCTCTTATATACTATTATTTACTTATAAGTTTATTATACGTTATAGTAGTTAATATATAATATATAGATTTGCCTTTAACTACTTACTCTAATTAAGGTAAGCTAATTCTCTATTTATTATATTATAACTTTAGCGATAAAGCGTAATATTCTATAATAGTTACTTTCTAGTAGCTAAGTACTCTAATAAAGAGCTTCTAGTAGTACTTATTAGTTACTCTACTTCTATATATTCTTCTAGTATTCTATAATAGTAGTGTAAGTATAGATAGCGCTACTAATTATTATAAGTATTAAGTTTACTTTTTAATTTAGATAGTGTTAGTAAGACTATAGGTAATTATAAGAGAAGTGTAATATTATAGTTATAATAGTAACAGTCGCAAATAAGAAAAGAATAGGTATCTATATTCTAAGTATAGAGTAATGTAGAATAGTGTAATAGTTAAGTTAAGTAATAATTAAGATTCTGCGTATAGGTCTATCTAGATACAGAATTAAACTTTAATATTTCTTGCTTAATTAGAGCTAGACCTAATTAGGTAGAGGTTATAGGTTTAATTCTTTATAGCTTAGCTAAAGAGTTCTTATAATATAGAAACTAATATTAGCTCTAGCTTTATATTACTAGTATAGATAGATACTCTTTAGAGTAGTAGAAAGAAATAGCTATTATTAGGCGTTCTCTATACCTACTATATTTAACTATATATAGACTAATTCTATAAAGAATATAATCTTAGCTTAAGCTATCTAAGAAGACTAGATCTAAAAAACTATAATAGAGTTTATTCTAGAAACATTTCTAGTTCTATTACATAACTTAATACTTACTAAACCTACTAGAAGTAATTATATTACTAATATAAACTTACTCTAGTTATTTATATACTTTAAGTAAGTACTAGTATTATAGGCTATATCTATAGTATTAATATAATAAAGACTATTAATAAGTCTTTACTATACTTTTAGACTACTATTATATCTAATTATTACCTTAGTCTACACTAATATTAAACCTAGTATTATTTTCTATACCTATTCTTAACGCTAGACACTATATCTATAGAACTTACAAAACGTAGTATATAACGTCTACTAAAAGATATATTAGAGAAAAAAAAAAAGTAAGTAGTATAATAATTATATATACTATAGATATATAGTATTTTTAAAAAACTTTCTAAGCTATTTAATTTTATTTAAAGAAGAAAAGCTACGCTAAAAAAATAAGTCTAAACCTTAAAGTATTAAGTAATAGTAGCTTACTACTCTTACTACTAAGTAAGAGAGTCTACTACTATATAACTAAAGCACTATTAGAAGTTTTTCTTCTAGTATACTAGGCTCTAATCTCTCTTACGTAATCTATCTTATATACTAGAACACTATTATAAAAAAACTTAGAGATATCTATTCTTTAGAGTAGCTTTTTTAGAATTTTAAAATACTTATTAATTATTATAAGACTAATATAACTACTATTACTCTATCTAGACTTCTTGCTATATCTCTAAATAACTATACTAACTATAGTTAGTAATTTTATAAGTTTAACTTTCTTCTCTAATTTATCTACTAAAGTATATAGTTAAAGTTACTTAGCTTTAAGTTAAAGAGTACCTAGTTACTAAAGATAGTAGAGCTAAATCTATACTCTTTCTTACTTTTAAGATATAGTTACTATTAGAGAATAATTAGTAGGCTAATACTATACTATTATAATAATTAAAAAGATACTTAGTATAGAAAAGCTATATCTAGCTAAAGCAAGTTGCGATAGCTACTTAGAATTCTTAACTAATCTTAACTTTAGTTCTAGAATAATATAAATTCTATACACTAAGATTACTTTATATTTATTTAGCTTTAGTAGAAGTACTAGAGGTAGCGTGTCTAAATATCTACGTAACTACTTCTTATAGACGTATAAAACCTATAATCTTAAGAGTATTAAGTAGCTTAGTAAACTAATTTATCTAAGTAATCTCTAGAATCTACTTAGCTTTTAGTATAACACTAGTGCTAAGCTTCTTATTACTCTTAGATAAGCATTTTATTATTATTCTTTAAGTGTAGAGTAGTATATTCTAGAATAATAGACTATTAAAGAGATATATAAGTTAAGAAAACTCTTAGTAAAGCTTTATAAAAAGTTTTAAAAGCTATTAACTACTTCTAGAGAAAGACGTTATAGTCTAGAGACTAGTAAGTCTAAATTATAAGTGTCTTAAAGATAGAGTTAAGAATATAATTATATCTACTCTAGTAGAATAAAAGTCTATTAAGAAGAGTTAGGTCTCTAGGTAAGATAAATATTAGATTAAACATGCTCTTTATTATACTTAGGTAAGATCTAAGAAGCGTAAGCTAGTAATTAAGTAGTAATAAATTTATATTAACTATAGATATAATAATATAGGTATTCTAACTAATATAATAATAGTAATACATAAGCGCTTAGGTATATAGTTAGTAGTTAGGTTTATAGCTACTTCTTTCTAATATATACTAATCTACTAAAGATATCTTTTCTCTTCTTAGTCTTATTATTACTTTCTTTCTACTCTTTTATTTCTATAACTATTATTTTACCTTCTTCTAAACTTTTACTTATATAACTATAAATATTTCTCTTTTCTATAATAATAACGTTTTATAGCTTATATAGAGTTTTCTTTAGTTAAAGTAGTAGATAGTTAGACTATATCTATTCTCTATTAATAGATATAATAGTCTTATTTCTTTTATAATTATCTTATTACTAGACTTTATTAGTAATAGCATTAATAAGTAGACTAAGTATCTTATTCTATATAACCTATTAAATTACAAGAAATATATACCTAGAAAGATTACTCTTAGTAGACGTTGCCTTCTAAGTATTATTTTTAGCTAGTAGAATATAGTTTTTTCTTCTAATAGTAATAGATATCTTATTAATAACTAGAGCTATAGTTAAACTTATTAGCTTTATAGTTTTAATAATAGTTAACTAGTATTATCTTAGCCTATAATTATTAGAAGGTAGTTTAGATAGCGCCTAGTCTAGTAAATCTACTCTTTTACATAGTTTCTTATATTATACGTAAATATTAGCTCTCTAGAGCTAGTCTCTAGCTATCTATACCTACTTAAAACTATTCTTAGTACTAGGCCTTAACTCTAGGATAATATCTTAGAACTATAAAAGATTCTTTCTCTCTATCTAGTAAAGGCTAAGTTTATTAAGAATAGCTTCTAAGAAAGGTTAGCATTCTAAGAACCTTAGAAGTATTAGCTACTTCTAGCTATCTAAAGTAACTAGAAAGCTTTCTTATTTCTATAGAGAAGGTAGAATAGTAATAGAAAATATAGCTATAGATAGTAACTCTTAGACTTACTAGCTTTTATTAAAGCTTAGAGCTTACTAACTATAACTAGAAGAGAACATTTAAAATAAGGTATAGAGTAGAGTCTAGTTCTAAATCTATATAGAGATTAGTAAGTTAAAGTAATAGTAAAAAGAATATAGTACTATAGAAGTTTATTTACTAGTATAGTATCTATAGTAAAGACTTCTCTATCTTCTATTCTTCTACTAGTTTTTTTCTAAATCTTTTATAAACTTATATCTATAGAATAGATCTAGATATGCCTCTAGTCTATTAGTGTCTCTAGTAGATAATAATAAATTAGTAAGGCTATTATTAGAGAGTTTAAGGTTACTATTATACGTATATAATAAGTATACTTAACTTATACTAAGAAGAGATTCTCTAGTAAAACTATAGAGTCTAGAGAGTATTAGTAATATAAGATAAATAGAGTTACTAGAGTAAATTAAAGAACTAATAAATTCTTATAGATAGAAACACGTATCTATCTATTATTTATTAAAAAGTTAGAGTTTATAGTAGTAATTAATTAGAACTAACGTATTATCTATATATTAGAGTATAATAGATAACTCTATATACCTAGATAAGTAGATAGCCTATTCTTTCTCTAGCTAGCTTAATATTACTTACTCTTTCTTATATTAATAATTAGAGCTATAATAAGCTCTTATTATAAGTAGCGTATTAATATAGAGTTAGTTAAGAATATTAAAGGTTATCTTCTACTTATTATAGAATAGATAGTAAAGTTTCTTACTTTCTAAAAGCTATATAGTATTCTTATAACTAACCTTAGCAAAAATAGAGTTAATATAGAGCTTATTAGAAGTTTATATATATTTTTATATCTCTTTATTATAGAAAACGCCTTTAAGTAGTTTACTAATAAACTTTATCTAGGTTCTAACTATACTACTATAGATAGTAGGTTTATTATTAATTTACTATATAATTTTCTATACAAAGACTTAATATTAGCGCTAAGGTAGACTAAGAAATAGTTAAAATACCTAAAGCTAAAGCTACTTTAGATATACTAATTTAATATAAAGATAGATATTATTAATCTAAAGCTAGGTTAATAGGCTCTATTCTTTATAGTAATAGTCTCTAAATTTCTAAAATATCTCTATATTATTCTACTACGCTGCTAGATTAATCTTAATATAGTAAACTACTAACGTATAAGAACTAGAGTGTCTTTACTACGTACTAATTAAGAGATTATATTTAATAATCTTTTAGCACTCTTTGCTATATATAAAGATTAGGTTTATAATACTCTTACTTTTATTTTTTATACCTTATAGAGTAAGGTAATTTATATTAATCTAACTAATAGAGTTAAATTCTATAGCTAGTGTATACCTAACTCTAATATAATAATATATAACCTTTTTAAAGTTTATTTAAAATTATAGAATTTATTAAAAGATACTATTAACTAGTTATTAGATTTCTTAGAAAACGTACCTAATATACGCATTACCTTTAATTCTATAGAGCTACTAGTATATAATATATTTCTTATTAACTAGAAGAAAAACGTATTATATAATATAGAGTATAAGTATACTATATAAAGAAGTAATATAAAGTTTAATAAAGAATAGATTAATTCTAAGTTTAACTAGCACTTTCTCTTCTACTAATCTAAAGATAACTTAGTTATCTATACTTATTATAATAAAAATAATCTAGACTTAATAGTTATAGACTCTTACATAATTAACATAACTAAACCTAGTAGTAGTTTATAATTTAATAACGCTATAAGAGTAAATAGTTATATAGTAATATTAAGGCTTTATACTAAATAGAATAGTATTACTAACTATAATTCTATAGTACTAAAGAGCTTTAGTAATAAGAGTTCTAGTAACTACACTACTAGCGTCTCTGTAGTAGAAACTTAGACTAGTTTTTTATTTTATAATAAAATTAATAAGTAATATTATAAACTAGGCTACTATAGCTATATTATTTTATATAATTACCTATATAGTAATATAATAATAGTTAAATATACCTAGCTTACTAAGAAAGTAAAAAAGTATAAGACTAGTAGTATACTCTCTATATCTTTAGTAGGTAGTATATAGACTAAAAGATATATTATAATAAGATTTCTCTTTTATTATACGCTAGTAGACTCTAAGTTAGCTAATAAAAAGTTAACGTTATAACTATTTAAGCCTACTATAACTATAAACTAGAATTCTTCTACTTATATAGTCTAAGACTTTGTCTACGTTGTAATAACTAGACGTATTTCTATTTTAGGCAAAATTTCTAGCTTAGATACTACTATTCTTTTTTTATCTACTAAAATAAGTATTTTACTAGACTTAAGAGATTATAAAGAATATAATATAAGAGATCTACTAAGATAATAGATCTACTCTTAGTCTTAAGTATTTAGTAGAGATCTTTAAGATAGTAACCTCTAGTTATTACTACTTAATTACTCTTTCTTAAAGAATAGTGTAAAGCCTCTAAGTAGGCTCTATAACTTTAATAATAGTTTAGTATATTAATACTTTTGTAATTTCTTTAAGTAGAGTAATTCTAGTATACTTATAACTATTTATAGACTATTAAGCGTTCTATAGTAGTAATAGAATTATAGAAACCTATAATTAATAAATAACTTCTCTCTTTATTCTATATACTAGTAAGTTATAACTTAAATATTCTTCTCTATCTTTTACTAGAGTGTATCTAGCTATAATCTAGATATTTTACTAACTCTTGCTAGACTACTACAGCGTATTTTAGCTAGCTAGAGTTATCTATATAGGCTCTAAATAAGCGCTTTTATTATTAAATACTAGAAGAAATTCTAGAAGAAGTATAATAAAATCTAATTAATAAGAAAAAGCTAGAAATATATTCTTCTTAAATATCTTGCTATATATTACCTTATAAATAAATCTAACTTTAGAATTACGCTATAAGATCTAATTATATTATCTAGTCTTACTATAGGCTTTAAGCTCTATTATAATTACTATCTAAGTAAAAAGAGCTATAGATTTCTCTACTCTAATCTTATATATATATTATCTAATAAAAACTATAGTTATAGAGAGTGCTATAAACGCTAAGTAATAAATATAAAGTTTATTTCTTATATAATTATACGCTTTCTATATAAACTTATACAAGAACTCTATGTATTTACTACGTTCTAAGCTTATATTCTATATTATAAGTATTAGAAATCTAAAGAGATATATAATAATAAAATAGAATTATATAATAGATATAAAGAGATATAGGCTCTCTATAAAAGAGAAGCTTATACTACCTACTATAAGAATAGAGATAAATAGTTTTACTCTTAAAACTATAACTAGACATATTATAATAATAGCTATACTAACGTTATTTTCTATTTTAGAAGTAAAGAAAAGTATAATATATAGTAGGTAGCGTAGAAGGCTATTATTAGAGAGAATGCGCGTGTTACTATATGCATTAAATATTAGTATAATATAGAAGATTGTCTATATACTAATAATTAGGTCTATTCTCTCTATTAGCTATAAATTAATTAGAGTAAAAAGGTAGCATATAAATAGCTAAGATGTAATAAGTTTGTTATATACTCTTAGAAGAAGTGCACGCTTACTTATGCTACTTAAGCATTTAATATAGAAAACCTAGACAGATAGGTCTTTTCTTAACTAAGAAGAGGTAAGTATATAGTTTCTTAGTTCCTATATAATTAGTAGTATTTAAATTTAACTTTTACTTTCTTAACTATTTACACACTTTGTACCGCTACCTTATAGTCTATAGTCTCCGTGGGAGGTCTGATACGCCCTAAGTAATAGTTCACTCATACTACGTTTGTGTATAACGCGCTGATGTGGTACAGCTGAGTTGGGTGATAGGAAGCTTGTGATAAGTTCGCTGCACTGGGTGAGTTAGACGCTGGGCTCTTAACACCGTCAGCGCGCACATACCGTCGCTGTCCGCGGTAAGACCAAGTTTGAAGAGGCCCCCGCACTCATGAGATCAGCTCCGGTTGCGTAGTCATCCTTATGCGCCACCTCATATAATGTTGCTGGTATGTCGAGCTCGCGTGAGTTTCTTGGTGCCATGAAGACGCGGTCCCGATCGCGCGAGGGAGCCAATGGGGAGATAGTAACTGGGGATCCTCCCAGGGCAGTCACAATATGACCTTCGTCTATAGCAGGCGAGACAACACTGGCGCCATCGAGCTCTGGTGTGGTCGGCGGGAAATACGAGGGAACAGGTGTAGCTGTTGGCCTGAGAGAACATGCTTCAGATTCCAGATCGCTCGTCCGGCCGTAAGTTTCCATTTGCGCAGTGATTTTCTTCAGCTTTCGAATGTCGCTCTTGTAACCTTTGATGTCGAGCTTGAAGAGAATAATCTCCCTAACGTAGAAGTCGACCTCCTGTCGCAAGCTCTCCATCTGCACATCCGGAGTATCGGCAAGAGCCTTTCCCTTCTGTTTAGATTGCTCCCTCCTCAAGCGCTCGTGGAGCCTATCCATCCACCTATCGATGTCTTCCCGTCTCGCAATGGAGGCAAGCTCCGGCCAGCTGTCTTCCCCTTCCCTAGCCATGTGAAGCTTCATTGCCGCATGCCGTCTGATTTCCGCTTGCAACAAGATTTTATGATGCTCTAACTGCCTTTCCACTGTATAAATGACCCTGTCCTTCTCCTCAATTACGGATTCGCGATTCAGGATTGCGGCTCGAAGTCTTTCCATATGCGTGTCTGGGAGGTGTGTGCCTGAACGACCGGCAGTTGTCTTGTGCTCCTGTTCTAGCTCGCTGCGTGCTCGTCGTAGCTGTTCTCGCTCCTTCTCCAGTTTCGCAATGCGATGATCTTTCTCCCTGACCTGGTCTTGCAGACGCTCAATGTGCGCAACGAAAGAAGCTAGCGTTGCGTTCTCTTGCGAGTCAAGTTCGGAACTGATAGGCGAAGCGCTCGAGAAGACCGTACTCATACTCATACGTCCATCGGAAGCTGGGTGACTCGTGCTAGGTGGTCCTTTGGAGGTGAGATCGAAGGGTGATTTCCCGTTCATCAAATTCGAAAGTTGCTCTTCCGCGTCCAGTCGCTCAGTGTTGGCGATCTCGAGACGGCTCTCGAGATGATCAATAGTGTTTTGCAGAGCCTGCGTGGATTTGGCAAGCTTGTCAGCATGCGCCGCCTTGTCCTCGAACTCAGCACATCTCATCTCGGTCAGTCCTAGTGTCGAACGAAGCTCTCTCTCGCTTTTCTTCGATTCGTTCAACTTCGCCATCAATGATTCGATCTGCTGTTGGAGAGCGGCATTGTTTTGTCTGTACTGATTCAGCTCTGGAAGCAGGTTCCGAGTTGTCGTTTCTGGTCGACGTGTGGCGCTGAGCTTCCGCTTCAAGCTCTCCTGGCAGTCCAAATTAGCAGTCGGTTTCAGAAGGAGAGCGGGTGTATCATTACCATCTCTGGGCTGCTTTCTGATCGCCGGTGTGAACGCTGTTTGCTTTCAAATCCGACCGGACAGACAAAGTCGGGGTCTTCAGCAATCGGCGGGGTTTCGCGAATCGACGTGTGTGGCAGCTCAGCGCTATCCGAGACAAGCGAAGTATTATTCCTCGACACTAGACACGTTTAGCATGCTGAACTGATAGCTGGTGTCACGGATGCACAGCTCGAAAAGCCCTACTGATCGATCTAACCCGTTGAGAGAGATCGTCTTCACAAAGCAGTGAAGTATAGTGGTGGACTGAGCAGGAATACTTGGAAGGGTACTCACCCTGGTGCAGGCCGTGCTTGCTGTTCTGCTCTTGAAGCAACCGAATGTGATCTTTCAAAGATGCAACCTCCGCAGAGTGTGCGTCCACGAGGCTTGCAACTTGTGCTTCGTGCGACGATCTCAAGGCGGCGAACTGAGATTGTAGGACGGAGTTTGTCCGATTCTGTGTGGCAATGATCGCTTTTAGCTCGTCGATCTGGCTGCTGCGCGTCGATGAATTGGTCGCAGTAGACGCCTGGGTATAGTTAGTATTTGGATGCAATACATGCTGGGCAGCTGAAACGGCCCGAATTGGCCATTACGAGGCAGAGAAAGAGGCATGGCGATGAGACTAGAGTGGTGACGGTTTGTGCAAGTGCCGCCCGCGCAACATGAGAATGTGAAACCTGACACCACCACTATTCGCCTGCCAGGCCTCCGATCCGTGGATACAACAATACATTGCCAGCGAGCAGCCAGATGCCATGACCTAACGGCAGAGAAGTACATCTAACTCAGGCACACATCGTCGCATCAGAGTTGGAGATGGTACACAAAGAAGTTCTGAAACTGTTTCGTTATGCAGTCTTCTTGTTTGTCCAGTAAACACGCCTCTACCAAGAAACAAACAGCACTCACTTCATTTTGACTGCTGCGTCGGCGCTTCTCGGTATCCCGATCACGAACTTTCTTCTCTTGGACCTGCCGCATCTGACTAGAACCACGCCTGTCGCTTCTGTTTGTCGAAACCTTTCCGTCCATAGCAGAGAGCGCAGTAATCAGGTCCGGTCTCGAACGTCTCCGCATTCCGGTTTTGTTCAAACACTTGTCATCCAATGCCGCTGGTAGGCCGGCTTGGGCCATAACGCGTGAATCAAGTGCATCGCTGGTGGGAACGTTTCTCATGATGCTATACCGCGAGCTTAGTTCTGGAACGCTTCTCGTATGATTCAATGGTGACGGGACCAAATCCAATGCATTCAAGCATGTACTCCCATGGCTCAAGCGCTTGTCAGGCGGGTGACTCTCCCTTCGAAAGAGCTGGATTGTGGGTTGGACGGACAGTGAAGTCGTACAGGATGGAAACCCTTGATTCTCTAAGAGAAGAGAACCAGGGAGCTCAGCGGGTAGTTCTGCAATCGATGGTACCGAGGCGGACCGTGGGCGACTGGGCAGAGGCTTTTCTATGGAGGCAGATCTCGAGCATGCAATCGTGCTGGGCACCGGAGAGCGCAACATATCGCTAGACGCAGTCTGGAGGGTCGTGATAGTCCGAAACACGGCTGTATCGTACTGGGGTGTGACAGGACTGGATACATGTTGTCTGTCGTCCGATGGAAAGATGACAAGGTTGGCTGAACGTCGTTTTTCAACTTTCAGCGTAGTCTGGAGGAGATGATTAGCGAATGGTTAGGCACCACAAGACAGCTGCAGACACCGACTTCCGGACGGCCGCTGACATTGGTGTACGGGTCGTCTCGTTGTGCATAAGACGCCGTTGTCTTTGCCAGCGCACTGACATGACTCTGTGCCTGTTATCGTACCTTTGCTTCAACGTCGGTGTTGCACTCGGGCTCAATCGACTCAATCGATAGCAACCCCCCAGTGCGATAGTAGGGCTCCGAACTAGACTGGCGTTTTGACCAGGAAAGGATTCGCTTGGACGGCATTGCGCGATCGTTGCGCACGCCGCACTCAGTAGCAGTAATACAGCGGAGGCATGGAGATAAGATGGAAAGTACAGGCGCTCGGGCTACGATATGGTGCGAAGAGAGAGAGATAGGCGGAAAGGCAATCGCCAGAGAGTTTGCGGGCACTGGGACGATGGTTTGGCTACGTTTGCAAGGCGCCCATCTTGGCCGCCTTCATAACGCCCGCTGTCATGTTTCGGGGCTGCAAACCACGCCGTACCTGTCTGGATCCGGCTGAAGACGCTGCTGCAGGGGCCAAATGGGCCGACTGGGTGGGAGAGAAACACAAGCTCCTTGCATATCGTATACATAGGCGCCTTGGAGTGGATAGTGGCGCCGCCGTGTACATGCAGCGAATAGACGAGATGAAGATGAGGCGCGGTAGCGCGACGCCGTGACGAAGTTGCAGGAAGCTTGGGCCTCTGGGGAAGTCGCGACCGACAGCTTCAATCGCTAACCGGCTATTGCGTACTAGTCACATTCCTTTCTGCTTCTTTGCGCAGCCCACTACTAATTACGGTGTAATGGTCTAGCCGGCTACCACCGCAGTGCAGGCGACTTGGCACCGCCCCCAGGAAGCCCGTTGACGTTGGCTGTATCCACCAGCCACTAGAGAAAAAGTTGGGATCGTCATTGCGCCCCCAATCTCGACACCGCGACTGCGCCCCAGTGCTCAGCAATCGGGCCCGATATGGCGAGAGACCTGTCGCCCTACAGCGCGCGACGGCTGCTTACGCAACAGCTAGTCCAAGGCCAGACTGCCTCGCCCCCGGCAGTCGCAAGCAGGAACGGAAGCCCGAGCAGGTTGTCGAGACATGTATCCGAACGCGTTGGGAAGGAGCCTTCGATAGCATCTGGTCGCCGCTCGAGAAGTCGATCGAGAGAGAGGAAGCCCGAGGACGTACCGAACGCCCGTGAGCCAAAGGCCACGACAGTCGAGCCAAGCGCTGTCCGCAGGCGGGAACGGTCGCCGGAACCATACAGGAAGCCACGAGGCTCCTCCAGAGAGAAGAAGCGCGATGGATCAAGAGAGCGGAGGAAGGACCGATCCAGAGACAGGCGACGAGACCGGTCACGCGACAAGAGGCGAGAAAGATCGGGCGACAGAAAGAGAGATCGCTCGAGGGACAGAAGGCGCGATCGCTCGCACGACAAGGACGGAGACAGGAACAGAAAGCGCGATCGCTCCACGGACAGACACAGCCGGCGAGATCGCTCGCGCTCCAGAGAGCGACGCCGCCGCGACAAGTCCAAAGAAGGCAGACGTTCACGCTCGCCCATACCGTACCGTTCTCGCAAACCGCGCACCCGCTCGCCCTCTGCATCCACATCTCCACCGCCGAAACGTCACCGGCGCACACGCTCTCCATCGCCCTCGCGCTCACCGCCGCCCCACAAGCGGGCCAAACAACCGCTACCTTCACAAGAAGTCTCCTTCCGGGGGCTTGACGACTCGGCCCAACCACCCTCCAAGTATGGCGGCGCACCGCCTGACAAGGAGAAGCCCAACTTCAAGCCTACTGGCGCGCTAGCCAAAGCTGCCAACCGCGTAGAAGGCACCAAGATCTCCCTCAAGTACCACGAGCCGCCCGAGGCACGCAAACCGCCCGCTTCACAACCCTGGCGCATCTTCGTGTTCAAGGGCGACGATGTGCTAGAGACCATCGAACTCTGGAACAAGAGCTGCTGGCTACTGGGACGATCTCGGGAAGTCGCCGATTACGTTCTCGACCACCCTAGCTCAAGTGGACAGCACGCAGTCATCCAGTTCCGGTACATACAAAAGACGGTGGAAGATGAGTTCGGTGTCAAGAGCCACAAGGGAAAGGTCAAGCCCTACATCATTGACCTGGAAAGCAGTAATGGCACAGAGCTCAACGGAGAGGATCTCGAGGCGAGTCGCTACTTTGAGCTGAGGGACAAGGACATACTCAAATTTGGAGGCAGTGAGAGGGAGTACGTCGTCATGCTGCCACCAGCAGAGTCTAAGTAGGAAGGAATGAACATAGCAGAAGACACAGACGACCATTGCGCAGTTGCAATAACAATTGCGGGTGTCACATACAAATCTCTCGCTGTCATAGAAGCTGAGTCCAGATGTACATAATAGAGAAAAAAAAACATGTCAAATCATACGTGGATGAATATCACCAAGGGGGTGGGGTGTGTCGCTATGTATCGAAGATGAAGCTAACATTGCCATTATGTCTCGAATGTGCTCCAAACATCATCAGTGGCCTTAGACAGAATTCATCTGAGGCATATTGACGTTGGGGTACGCGATCCCCTTGATAAGTTTCGTGTTAAATCAATGTGCGCGCCGAGTAGGTGAATGTGATGACCGTACTAAAGCTTCCTCGGGCTAGCTATCGTGCTCCGAACTCAGCAGCCTCGGATCGCATTCTATTCTCCGTCGCACTTGTCTTGATGATGCAATGATGGGCGTCCGGACGTGGAGAGCGGCGCGTAATCAGGTACAGGGTCCAGTGTACGACAAGGATGCCGCCTCCCGACTTGGCAGGAACCGCCGTCATCAGCCTCCCCACAGTTCGTAATGCGCAGACATCGTCTTGCGCGTCCGTCTTCTTCCCTTCTTTATACCCCTTTTTACTTAATTCTTGTAATACACCATGGCGCTTTTGCGACGCTATGGGCTATACACCGTCCTCGCCGTGGGCTTCCTGTACATGCTTTGGTCCCTCAGCTTTCCATACGAGCAGCCTGGCGACGCGCCTGTAAACGCCGACAAAGGCCCGGAGAGCCAGCAAAGCCAACAACCAAAGAAAGAGCAAAAGTACAAGTCTTTCGATTGGACAAAGGTCCCCTTCAAAAACCGCATCGAGTCCCTCGTTCCACTACCAGCCGGCGAACCGAAAGCCTTACCACCCATACAATTCAACTTTGGACAAGAAGATGCTACGGCCAAGAACATACGCGAGACGAGGAAGGAAGAGGTTAAGAAACAATTCCTGAAATGCTGGAAGAGTTACAGAAGCCACGCATGGATGCACGACGAAGTCCGACCTATAAGCGGAGAGGCAGCGGATCACTTTGGAGGCTGGGCGGCCACCCTCATCGACGCGCTCGACACACTATACATAATGGGCTTTGAAGAGGAGTTCTCGTCCGCCATCAAGGATATCGAACAAATCAACTTTGGATACACCGATTTGGACCACATCAATGTGTTCGAGACGAACATACGGCATTTGGGTGGTCTTCTGGCAGCTTTCGAGCTTAGCGGGGACCAGAGGTTATTGAACAAGGCGAAGGAGGCGGGCGAGATGCTATACCATGCATTCGACACACCCAATCACCTACCAATCACGCGATGGCAGTTCCGTGCAGCGGGCGAGGGCAAACCACAGGTAGCGGACGAGCAGGTCCTCCTTGCGGAGATCGGAAGTCTGACCATGGAGTTCACACGTCTCTCGCAATTGACCGGGGACCCGAAATGGTACGACGCGGTCAACAGGGTAACCAGACTTCTCGAAGAACAGCAGGACAAGACCAAGCTACCGGGCATGTGGCCTCTCATTGTCAACGCTCGAACTGCGGACTTCACTGCTGACAGTGGGTTCACCCTGGGGAGTATGGCTGATTCAACGTACGAGTATATTGGCAAGCAATATGCGCTGCTCGGTGGTCAAGACGCCATCTATCGCAAGATGTACGAGAGAGCGATGGACACGGCATCCAAATATGCCTTGTTCAGGCCATCAACCCCAGAGAACTCCGACATGCTCATGTCAGGATTTGTCCGTGCCGAAGGTGCGACGACGGCGTTGGACCCAGAGATGCAACACTTGGCATGCTACACAGGTGGCATGTTTGCCCTCGGCGGAAAGCTATTCCAGAACGACGAACATGTCACGATCGGTCGGAAGTTGGCAGACACTTGTGTTTGGGCCTACAAGGCATCGCCCGCAGGTATCATGCCCGAAGTATCGCATCTCCTCATGTGCGACAACACGACAACCTGCGTATGGGACGAGAAAGCATGGCTCGATGGTATACTATCCCGGACATCTAATGCTGCGGACGAAAAGGATCCGTTGAAGAACATTGCGAACCTCCGCCTCCCCAGCGGCTTCATCAGTGTCGATGATAGAAGGTACATTCTCAGGCCGGAGGCTATCGAGAGTGTCTTCATCATGCACCGCATCTCAGGGGAGCAGCAATGGCAAGCTGCTGCATGGGATATGTGGACGGCTATACAGCGCTCCACAGACACTGACATCGGTAACTCTGCATTGATAGACGTATCTGCCGACTCTCCACCGAGAGCGGACAGCATGGAGGTAAGTCGTCTCTTAGTTTCTTGTCAGAAGACATCGAGCGTGTACTAACACGCCTACAGAGCTTCTGGATGGCGGAAACGCTAAAGTACTTTTACCTGACGTTCAGCGAGCCAAATGTCATCAGCCTGGACGACTGGGTCTTCAACACCGAAGCCCATCCCTTCCGCATCCCGAAACCAAAGGCAGCGTAACACGCATAACGGCCACATTGTTCATACACACGGTCACATACAGCTTTTCTGGCGTGACTTGGGAAAAAATATACCCGTAATTTATACAATGATATTCGTAATTTCATGGAGACAACTGAGCTCTTGCTTGTTTCCTTTCTTTCTTATTCATACACCATCTCCTCATAGACAGAGATGCATGTCTAGTGTGTACCGTAGTTAGGTCCACCGATGCCCTTCTCACCGGGCTTGTTGGCGCTCGGGTCGACGCCGACGTTTGAGTTTCCGCTGTCTGAAGCTACGGGCGCTTCGCCGGGCGCGTGGCCTTCCTTCGCTGCGGGTGCGTTTGAGGCACCGAGACCTTTGCCTGTCATATTTGTTAGCATGACATCCCCGCAGAAGTTAAGGAGAGAATGTAAAACGTACTCTCAGCCTCCTGCTTGTTGAACTTGTCTGAAGCAGCATTGCTCTGGCCAGGTGTCTTGGAGTGAGGCATGTTGGTTGTTTGGTGTGTGGTTGCGGGTAAACGTAGAATTTGTGTTATTCGCAGTGAGTTGAAGTGAAGTGCAATGTAGATGAAGTTCCAATGCTAGAAGACACGCGACGTTTTCTTTGTTTTTGTCGCTCCCATCAGCCTAGTCGTGGCTGTGATGTCACTTTATTCATGATATCATCAGTATGGTGTTAGGATGCGAAAGGGTCCACTTTAGCGCTAGATGCAGGTACGCGATCGCGATGCGCTACTTATCATCGATACTGTTTCGGCGCCAGCATCGAGCTACCTCAAGTGCGGTATGGAGAAGCATAGGGCAAGCTGTATGTATCAAGTTTTCGATAATAAATGCTCATCGCTGGTTCACACGCTACCCAACCCCTTCCATAGCCAAAGGCCTTCCATAAATACAAAGTCTCATGCAAACCTTGAGAAATGTCCGAAAGGAAACGCTAAACGCCAATCCATGCACATCAAAACAAAATCTGTACCCCGTTCCTCTTCACTCTCAGTAGGTCAACATCTTCTGTCCGCCTTTGCCATCATGGCCCTCACCGGGCTTCGCAAAACTACACCACCGGTCCTTGATGGATACAACCTCGTACGTACCCTCCTCCTGGACTGGAATGCTCATACTCATCTCATGACTGATTTCCGTCTTGATCTCCAGCACTTTGCTCTTCCGTCCCTTGTTTGCATTGGTGCTCCGCGTGTAGGTAAACTCGAAAGGCGGTGTACCCCAGAACTGGAACTCTAGATCCGTACCGCCACCCTCATGAATGTCGATCTCGTGGACTTGACCTCCAGAGAGACGTACAGAGGGGATTGGATGAATGGTCTTGGTAAGATCGAGCGCTGCAAGGCACTCAGAAGCAGAGTCGCGTAGACCAGTGATAGTGAACGATCCTGGAAGCTCAGCGAGACGGCGGAAAGTAGTGCCCGGATTGGAGGCCTTGCGCTCTTGCTTCTCGAAGGTGTAGTATACTGTGAAGGGACTTTGGCCACTAAGAGCGAAGGACAGGCGCTCACCGACACAGAAGTCCTGTCGGTCTTCCAGGGGTGTGGCGGTAGGCGCATCATGAACACTGATTTGCACACGGGGACCACCTGGCGGGGGCTTGAGGGTACATCCACGCGAGTCGCGAACTTTACGGATGGAAATTGACGAGTGACCGAGGTGCATCTTGCGGTGCTCAATCTTGAGATCATACTTGTTTGTGGGGATGCTCTTGTGGACGCTGATTTCTGGCTTAGGGGTACCTTGATGTTTGATCTCCACTTCCAGGTAGAATGGTGCAACGCCCTCCAGCGTGATGGGGATGACTTCTTCGCCCTCTGACTCTCGCGAACAGTAGCTGTATGTCTTTCCAGGTTTATCGAAACGAGCACCAGGACGTGAGTGAACCTGTTGCTGAATCGTGATAGGCGCGAAGTGCTTCTTCGAGTGGTCGTATCTGGCGTCTGCCAGTTTCAGGAAAGTGTACTCGTAAGTACCAGCCTTGGAGGTTTCGGATCGAATCGATGCAAGACCACCGACGGTGTGCAAGTCCTTTTCGCTGACAGAGGCTGTCTTTCCCTTCTTGTCCTTGTATTCCTGTCGGTAAGAAATGTCGAAAGGAGCATTTCCTACGATGTCGTTAGCATTGGCAATGTGTGGGATACTCGGGATAACTTACCGGTTAAAGACACATCGAATGAATCCTCGTCACCCTCGCAGACGGCGTCCTTAATATATTTGCTGCCTTCCAGCACCGCGCTGCTTTCAGGAACACTGAGCGAGGGACGTGCGACCCAAGATACGTCGAATTGGTCAGCCTTTTCATCGATCAAGCCAGGGCAAACAGAGTCCTTAACGGAGATCAACTGATATGTTCCATCTGTCTTGACGTCAAGCCACGAGTTGGGGTTTTGGAAGCTATCCTTCTTGACCTCCTTGGTCTTCAAGTTTTCGTACTCTAGGAACCAAGGGCCGTTTCCAGTAAAGCGAAGAGGAAGTCCGACTTGTCGACTTTCCAAAGCCAAGACTGATTGTTTGCCTTCAATGTGCCCGAAGTACGCCTTGGGTCGTTCGTGACGAACATTGACTCTAGCTACGGGTTTGAGAACCTCTTTGCATTTAGATTTGTCGGTAACACTCGTCAGAGCTACGACGTACTCGCCACCGCTGCTGAGCTTGTCTGTTCGTATCACGTAGTGCGCGGTCTCGGTCTCGATGGTGCGCTTCGTACGCTTGCCATTGTGGACAATTTCGTATTCGAGCTTCCAGGGTGCCTCACCAGCAAAGCCCACGTCAAACTCAACCACATCGTCAATACAAGCTTGCTTAGGTCTACTGCTTTCAATGAAGTATGCTTGTGCGGATGGCTTGACGTCCTGTTGAAGTTTGATGTTGCTAAGGGGCCTCTCTTTGTAAACCGAGTCGCTGATGGTTTTGAATGAGTATTCGTAATGACCCGCATCTGTCGGCGTAAGATCGATCGTACTGCGGAGACTGGCAATCTGAAGTGGCGGCTGCCTGACCTCTCGGCCGTTGTCTTTCTTCTCGGAGTAGGTGACCACGAAAGGTGGACTTCCAACGAAATCAAGGCCAACGCGGAGACCGATGGGGTTGCCCGCGCATTTGTCTATGATGTCCTCGCTGTCTAGCGTGAGGTCCGGCTCGGGCGGGTTGTGTAGTAGGCACGAAGTAGGTTCAAAAACCTCACCCTCGCAGAAGTCGGTCGACACAGACTTGATGGTATAAAGACCGGCGACCTTGATAGTAGGCTGCTCACCCTTTCGCATGACCTGCTTTTGCAGTACAGCATCTGGACTGTGGTAGCCATCCGAAACGATATTCTCTTGGGGTGTGAAGAGATACTCAACGGTATGCGCAGAGTCAATAGCGTTTTTACCCGTAGACTGGTACTGGACGGGTAGACGAGCGGCTTCACCCTTGGGTACCCGAAGCGGGTTCTGTGGGCTACAGCCTCTGAGGAAAGCTGTAGGGCGCTCGTGAACCTCGAATAGTTGACGAATGCCTGCGACCTTGGGCCTTGGGCGCTCGTCATCGTCGACGTTCAGGTAGCTCACGAAGTTGCCCAGTCCATCCTGCACCTCCTCGATTTCGTACTCCCAAGAGCCACTAGTCGTGAGAGATTCGTTCAGAGGTACGAGAACCTTGTGCGGGCGTGCCCAGGAAATGTCTTCGCGTCCGCTCTTGACCAGTGCCTGTGATGTGTGTTTCGACAAGGGCGAGATGGCGTCATCTGGCTGCAGATTCTGGAATTGAGACCCACCGCGGGGCTTTCCATTCACCGTGAGGCGGTACTTGACGTTCAGAGGCGGCGTTCCCTCGACCTCGAGTGCAACGTTGGATAGATCGCTACGGCAGCGATTGTTGCCAGTAGGCTTCACTCGAGCTTGCGGGCAGGTGGCCACGACGACGTTGGTGGACCGCGGTCGGACCAGAAGCTTCGACTGATCCGTAACCTTCTTGAGCAGGTATACACCTGGCTTCTTGATCGTGTAGGCCAGAGTCAATGGATCGTCAGGGTCGGATGACTTCTGCGTCTTCCTAGCCTTCTTCAACATAGACTTGAGCTCTCCCTTCTTAACAACGATGGTCTCGTTGACATTGGTATCGATGTCGATGCGCAGGATCTCCATCTCGTGGGGTTCGGTCTGGTTGATCATAATCGGGATTTCGAGTTGGGTGACGGACGAGTTCAGACAGAACGACTGCCTATCTGGGTTCAAGACTGCAGAACCCTCAGGCAAGATGTTGACAATCTGCTTTCCGAGAATAAGGGAGGCGTTATGTAGGATAGCACCAGGCTTGACGCTCCGCTCGCTGATGGCCAATTCGCTATCCCACAAGAAGCCCACCAGCCCCATAAGCCATGCCTGTACCGGTATGCCAATTCTGAACATGAGCATGACGTCGACGCCCGCATGCAGCACAAACAGCAGGAAGGCGGCGCCGTTGCCCCATTCCAGCCAAGGAATTTCCAGTAGCGGTATGCCGAACATGAACAGCACGTCGAAGAAGCACCATTTCAGGCACAGCACTAACGATTCGTCCTCCTCGACAGCCAGCGTATAGAAGTCGTATGTTCGGTATGCCCATAGGGCGACGTATAGGGCGAAGACATAGAAGCGTTGTTGGGCGGGATCGAGGATGTCGGCGGGTATTAGGGGCCCTGAGCTTGATTGCGCGGGGGCTTTGGGCAGATCTGGCAAGGGCGATTTGATGTTGGGTCGCGGTGTTGTGCCATTCGGGCTCTGGAGGCCGGGGGAGCGGTTCGTGTTCTGTGGTGTTGATGGGAAGCCGCCCACGCCTCGGCGAACCTGGGGTGTGCCGTTCATCGCACCCAGAAGTTAAGCGTCGGCTATATCGTGATCATGGATTGGAAGATGCGACGAAGATGCGTGTTCGGCCGGGGGGTGATCGGGCTTGTTGCGCTGGGCGGACTGTCGGTGGACGTGAAACTCAAACAAACATTTACCTAGAGTCTACGCGACGAGCGCGACAAGGATGCGGGCTGAGATGGATCCGGCCAATCAGAACTGGACGACGCCGAGCTCGTCACGTGCTAGCGCCTCAACCTTGGAACCTTGGAACCTCGACTACCTGCACGCTGCCACTTGCTTTCACGTTCACTTTATACCGTTATCAGCTCGCTTCCTATTGTCTTGTCGAACCCCACAATAGAAAAGATAACCGTGCTTCATTCACAGATCGCCTCCCACCATGCTTGTCTGCTTTCCTTTCCTCCAACCTCCAAACGTCCATATACACACTTGAACTCCTTCAACTCCAAACTACAACTCGCTCTAAGCCTCTCTCAACCCAAATCAGCTAGTATGGAGAGCCAGACTGTCCACGATGTCCGAGCTGGCTCGGATAACAAAGCCGGAATCCAAGAGCAAACCCAACAACAAGCCATACCCAGCAAAGACCTGGCAAACCAAGTCGCCGATACAGTCTCTGCAATCGCAGTAGAAAGCAATGGCGCCTCTACAGCTCAGTCTGTCAATGACTCTACATCTCCAGGCACAGGATCGAAAACGGCCTCACCCAACACCAAGAAGCGAGGTCCTCCTGAACCCGCTACAGCGTCAGAGCCCAGCAGCAAAAAGGCAAAAGACTCGCCAGGCCCACCGTCGCCTCAGAACGGCGCCTCTACCGATCCGGTTTTCCCTAGTCCACCAGACATGCCTGCAACCAACTTCGACAAAGAGACCTGGCAAGGATTCTGCGAAATCGAAAGTGAACCCGCCTGTTTCTCCGTCATCCTCCGCGAGATGGGCGTCCGCGACGTGACGGTACGCGAAGTATTCAGTATGGATACAGACTTCCTTCTCGACAACTTCCCGCAGCCTGTCTACGGTTTCATTCTGCTTTTCCACTACCGCGAATTTGGCAACGACGGCCAGGCAGCCGAGTGTCCCAAGGACGTCTGGTTCGCCAACCAACTGCCCGCCCAGAACAGTTGTGCGACACTAGCCATGATCAACATCATGATGAACCAGAGCAACGAAGCTGATGTGCATATCGGCGAGCATTTGACCCAGTTTAAAGATTTCACACAAGACTTGTCGCCATACCAGCGCGGTGAGGCTTTTGCGAGTTTCGATTTTGTGAAGAAGATTCACAATTCGTTTGCCAAGAAGATGGATATTCTCGAGGGCGACAAACATCTCAGCTACAAAGTCAAACGCGCCCAGCGCATCAAAGCACAGCTGTTGACTGAGAAGACCAAGCCTACCAAGAAGGGATCCAAGTCGCGACGCGCTGCTTCGACCGACACCGTCGCCAGTCACGATAGTGCAGAGAGCGTCGAGGATAACGCGCATCACTACATCGCTTTCGTACCGGTCGGAAACGAGGTCTGGAAGTTGGACGGTCTGGACAGGCAGCCGACGTGCGTTGGCTCCTTCGATCCGCAGCGCGGCGAGACATGGCTTGAGTCAGTCTCCACCACCATCTCTACGCTCATGGCTGCTGGCGACGACGATTACGGCGTTGTTGCTCTGACGCAGTCTCCATTGCTCTCACTGCGCAAGAACGCTGGTCTGACAATCAACACCCTCTCGCATGTCGACACACGCCTCGATGACATCTCAGCTTCTACGTCTCAGGACTGGAGAGATCTTGTTGACCCCAATGAACAGCCGCCTAGTCCCCGTATGCTAGGCCTCGAAGAGCTTCTTGCGGTCAACCCTATCTCCACTACTCTCAAAGCGACCATCGACAGCGAAGACATGACCCAGCTCCTGGCTCGCCGTAGCGATTTGCTTTCGCAAGCCAATCAACTGGCTGCGAACATCATGATGGAGATGCAGAACGAGGCAGAAGAGGATTCGAAGGCTGCACAGCGGCGATACGACTCTGGTCCGGTCATCAAGAAGTGGCTCGAGATGCTAGCCGAAAATGGCTTCCTAGAGGAGAACTTGGATCGCTTCATGCCAGGCAAGGGAAGAAAGTGAGGGTTAGAGATTATGATGATTGCTTTGTGGTTCTACAGCAATCATCTTGGAAATGTTTCATATTTTCGCTCAATATTAGGTCGGAGACCGACAGGCTCGGAATGAGTGGGGATATAACAGCGTTTGATGCGACGCTCGACTAGGGAGCGCAACAAATCGTCATAGCTTTATTTATCTATACTTTTCAACCCCCACCTTGCTTTTAGTCCTGCAACACCTAATCCTCGGGGTATTCGTCTCGCACGTTGCTCACGAAACAACGTTGTTCATCGTCCCAGCGCTTGAAATGGCGGCCAGCGAGTTTCAGCAACGCCTCGGAGGGGTTTGTATCCTCATCCACAGGCTTGATGTTCTCAGCAGCAACGTAGCGAACGGATTTGTCGCAGACACTACTTCAATTAGCATAATATGGTAAAGGCGCTAAGAGATGAACTTACAGTACGTGGTAGAAAGCCTGATTCCTACCTTTCGATAGGGAATCCACACGCATGTTCTGAATCCAGTCTTCGTTCGCGTCGCAGACGACATCCCAGCCTGTAATGACACCCTCATAGCCATAGCGCTTGTGTTGGAATAGCTGGCCGACTTTGAAAGCAACATTTTGCGTGCGCGCAGAGCGATTGGCAACAGGCTTCCGCATTGAGTCAACTTGATGCATGCTCTGCACAAACTGAAGCAGGCGACGACCCTCAGGCTGATTGTAGAACATGGGAATGACGTAGCGTGATAGCAACGTCACGTCCCATGGGTAGTGCATCTGAAAATGCTCGAGCAGGTACGGCAGATATTGGCGACGACGGATCTGGTTATGTCCAGATGAGATATGATCGTCATTGGGCCCAAGGAGGAGCATGGCCCAGATGGTTGCGTAGAACGCGTTGTCCATGTCTGGGTATGAGTTCATCCATGACGCCTGGATGCTGCCCATTCCGGCTTCAGTTTCGCGGATCGTTTGTACCGAGTTCATAATGTTGCGCGCAGTGCGCATTACCATCTCTCGGGTGTTGGTGTCGCTCAGAAAGCCATGGTGTTCGTCCTTTGGGACACCCATGTCGCGTAGGATCCTCTGTAAATCGCCTTGCCGTACTTCGGAGGAAGAGCGAAACGGATCCAGGTACATGTAATCCAGCTGCGCCGAACTCGTCGGCTTGTACTGGCCATCGAGGTTGTAGTTCTTGGGCGCATAGACGAGAGTATAGACGTGGAAAAGGAACCCACAGGGTCGTGCATCAAGGCCGATGCGCTGTGCTACGGCGCAATAGATGGCGACTGAGATGAGTGGAAGAGACTCGTGCGTCGCCGAACGTATGACAAGACCGATGAAGGAATTCCGAAGTGCGCGATACGACGTGTCTGGAACACCGTTGAAGCCTTCGTCGCGGAGGAAGGACGCCAAAGTCGAGGCTTGTGTTCGTGGACTCCAGCTGCGCAAGTCGGGATATGTTTCCAGTAGCCTGTTGGCTAGTGCAGTGATGTCTTCAGCTACCACGTCAATGTCTACATCTTCGCCCACTCTCGCAAATACATCGTATGCGCCCAGAGCTCTCTCTATCGAAATGTCCTTGCCGTCATGCAGATCCGACCACACCTTGATGGCGACCTCGCGATGTATGCGCTCTAGTACGGCATTGGCGTAGTATCGCCTTGCTAGAACGTCGTGCGCATCGTCGGGGCATGCGCATTCCTTCAACAGCGTTTCCTTCGCATCGTACCCAAACTCGGCGATGTCGTTGATGCATCTTATGCGCCCTTGCTGGCGATTCACAATGCGGTTCAAGAGCTCTTTGGTGCGACGCTCGATTGTGTGCTTCGTCATGTAGAGGGCGCGCCAGTCGACATCAGACAACGGGGCTGCAAACTTAGCGATAATGTTGTGGCGAGCGTCCCATGTCTTGAATTGCGTCTTGCACAGGTGACGCCATATTATAGGCGCATCGGTCGTGAGCTCCTTAATGAGTTTGTTCGTCTGCGAAACGGATGCGAGGGAGCGCGGGTCGAGATTTAGGAAGACGGCTTCGAGGATCTCGGTCGGTAAGTCAGTGAAGGAGGGGCGTGGCATGGTGGGCCCGGCGTTCAGGTGGTGTATGGGTGGGGTCGTTCGGCGCTTTCGGGAAGGGGTAGAGTCGTGGGGAGAAACGCAAAGTGCATGGGTAGATGGAGGTTCCGTGTGGCGAGTGAAGGGCGCGCTTGAAGGTTCCGCCGCAGATGTCGTCAACATTGGAACATGGGCGGTCATGAGCGCATGGCTCGCTAAGATTGACTAGCCTCGGCAGCTAAATCGCGATAACGCACCTTCAGTCAACAGGCGTTCTCTCCGTCGTATCGCGGGTCCAGATATACGATCCCGTCACGACAAGGATGAGACTGAGCTAACTCTATGCCTTGTGTCTCGGCCCAGTTAGAGATGTCTCACTCATGGATGCGAGACCTTTTCTACTCATGCCATTCCAACAGGCTAAAGAGCTACACAGCACTCTTGATAGAGCGAGTCCCTGTCACGCTGCGCACTTGACCAGTCGCTGAGGAAAACCGATCGCGTTATGATAAACATGTTGGACGCTTTTGAGAACACCTTCAAAGATGACTACATTGCTATTGTTGGACTAAGCAGAAGGACGACGTGATAACTCGCCGTAGCAGAAACCCGTACCGCCCGGCTTTCTTTCCTTGATGCTGTCAGCGTATCTGCAAGTTAGGCCGTCATTGTCAGCACGAATTCCTTGGCGAAGCTCCGGCTTGCAGCGGAAATGAATGACGAGGCACTCGAAGCAACTCTGGACTCATCGTGGTCAATGCGGTAGACGCGACTCAAGCACAACAGTCAGTTATGTCCGTGAACAAGCAAGACCCTCATATGGTTTTTCCACGTTTGGTCCGGATAGCGCGCGACCGTTGCCGAAGCTCGCTGTCCGCGAGACCCGATCTGCAGCCACAGTTGATGTCACTGCCGCACCGCCGCATTCATTACCATGAACATGACGCCCTAAAACTGAACGGTCTGGCTCACCACTTTTTATCTCTCCTTTTGGCCTTGTAATCCTACACTCCTACATTCCTATCATATCCCGCCATGGCCGACCTCAGCAGAGTAGAGTCGATGCAGTATCCTGCGGGACATCTCTCCCATCTCACCGAGAACCAAGAAGCCCAGCTTCTCGAGTTCAAGAAAGTGTGCCAGGAAGCAGGCTATTACACACCTGCAGCCGGGCCGGTGCGAGCCAGTCATGACGACGAGACCATGCTGTACGCGCAAATCGCGAAGTTGTCGATTTTAGCGGGGCACTGACTGCTTACAGGCGCTATCTGCGCGCGCGTCGTTTTGTTCCCCAAGAGGCCTTTAAGCAATTCAAAGACACGGAAGACTGGCGGAAGGAGAACAAATTAAGCGAAATCTTCAACACCATCGAGGTCGAAGAGTATGAGCAAACGCGCCGCTTGGTAGAGAGTCCCGCATACATGTGCTGTCATCCTGTCTGACAGCCTCACGTAGTACCCGCAATGGCTCGGCCGACGCGACAAACGCGGCATTCCTCTCTTCCTTTTCGAGGTCGCACCGCTGAACTCGAAGAACATCTCCACGTACGAGAAACAACTCGCCAAGTCAAAGACGACCATCCCCAATGTCGCGACCAAGAACCTGCGCCTATTCGCCCTGTATGAGTCGCTCACAAGATTCTACACACCTCTGTGTTCCATGGTCCCTCGTAGCCACCCAGAAACGCCAATCTCGCAAAGCAACAACATCGTGGATATCAGTGGTGTTGGGCTGAAGCAGTTCTGGAACCTGAAGGGCCACATGCAAGATGCTTCGGTCCTGGCCACAGCACATTACCCTGAGACCCTGGATAGGATATTCGTATGTGCACGCGTCTTCTTGAGAGCCATGCAAGTAGAACTGACCAAATCGTAGATCGTTGGAGCGCCTGGCTTCTTTCCCACCGTCTGGGGCTGGGTCAAGCGCTGGTTTGATCCCATCACCGTCTCTAAGATCTTCATCCTCTCCCCGCAGAACGTCTACTCCACACTCTCTCAATACATCGACCACGAAAACATACCGAAGAAATACGGTGGCGGTCTCGATTTCGAGTGGGGACAGCTGCCCAACCTTGAGCCAGCCATCGAGGCGCAAATGAAGTGGGAGAACCCAAATACCCAGGACGGTCGCAAGACGTTCCCTATTGGGCCGATAAAGTGGGAGGAAGGCCAGAATGGCGAAATGGAAGCCTGGGGCGTCGGCAGCGAAAGCGGAACACCGCGAAGAAAACTTATCTTCTCCATTCCCAAGCCTGTAGGATACAAGCAGGGAGATCTGATGCCGCCCACACCTGCAACTCAGATCGGCGACCCTCTCACAACCGTAGGCACAGCGACTCATCCCCCTGATACGAACGAGCCTGAAATCCACACTCCACCCTCAGACACCGAGTCGCGCCCGTCCACGACCGCGGTACCGATTACTACGACCCTACCGATTCGCGCGGGCACATCAGAAGCACGATACGAGCAACAGAACCAAACACACGCATCTGGGCAGCTCGCAGACGGAACGCCCGAGGCAGCAGTCGTTGACCATGGGCATGGAGACAAGACAGTCACAATGGAGCCCAACACGGTGGGTCAAGCACCGAAAGAGGTACCGCTCCCCGATCGTGAAGAACCCGCTGCCCCGGGCTATTTGGACCAAGCTAAACAAGCCGCTGTATCAGCCTCCGCTGTAGTCACCTCGACTGCTACTTCTGCCGCTGAAGCCGTTGCCGGTGTGGTTGGTGGAAATAAGGGGGAAGAGAACAAGGTTGAAGAGCCTGAGAGGATAAAGAGTCCACAGGAACAAGAGATGGATCGCCAGATCGATGCCACGAGTGCCAAGGACGTTGAGGCGTTTCTGAGGGCGCAGACGGCCAGTGGAGGGCATAAGACCAGTTGAACTCCCTCGAAGTCTTTGGATATTGTACTTGGAGTAGAGATTGTATAGATGAGGAACTATTGATACCATACTCTTAACCATGCGTTGAGCTTGGACCGTTCTTGAAGAAACCTGATAGATGCGCAAGGCAAGTCTGCTGCTTTTAGACCCACTTAAGAGCGAGAAGTCATTGGTGGGTGCACATTAGAAAGAGGATGCGTTGGTAAGTTATTCGCGTGGCTGTTGTTATTCAGGTCTCCTATGGAAGTATCTATGCAGCTCAAAAAGTGAGGAGCGCAACATCGATTTTCATTTCCATGATAGATGCCCATGACCTCTTGAATATCCGATTCATGACAAGAAGTGCCAAAACACACGTACTGTAGCTCATTGCTTCATCGTCCTGAAACTGGGTTGTGCGAAGGGTGATGCCGAACTCGCATATATTCGCCACCATTGTTACGCGATCAGACACGTACTTGCAATCTCGCGTGTTCATGCCCTTAACTGTTTCCATAATCACGTAGTCTCTGTCCCTGATCTTTTCCGTGGGACTCAACACTCTTTCCTTAACGACAGGTACACTGGGGGCACGCGCATCGCGGTCATGAGAAAGGAAATTGTTGGTTAACAAGCGAGAAAGTTCGAAACTGCGCAAACGCAAACGCCTCCAGCACCATGTATGAATACTCCGAGGAACAGTACTTGGCATGAAGATACTCGTTCGCTCTGGTCCAATAGTAATTCCATCAGATGCCGGATCTGGCGGTACAGGGATCAGATAGCACGAGACCTTGGAACACCGCTGCTCTTGATATGTCCAGGCACGTGTAAAGTACGTATCTTCCGTTACGTTCTCAAAGATCGCCTCCATTACGGAATCTATGGGGCCTCCTTTTTGGTCCTCTATTTGGAGAATGCTTTCTAGATTATTGTTCTTGTGTGACATGGATATCAATGAGGCATTCATGGTATCGGTAAGACTCAAGCAAGTATGCATTGGAGGTTCTTCTTGATCTCCTTGGTGGAAAGTCTTCTCCAGCGTGTCTTTTGCGTCGGCTTCAATGCAGCGCTGCAAGAAGGTCGCATGGCTTGGGTTCATACTCTTCGATAGGACGATAGCTGTGCATTTGGACCGCTCATAAATTTTATGCATGTGCGCGATATGTTCATCGCGATCTATCGCATCGTCTTGGTCGATACACTCTTGGTCTATCCAGAGGCGGCCAGTCTTGGTTCCCTGGATGTCGTATTGCAATGCCCGGTGAAGAACAGATGGAGGGCAACGTGGCGGACGGGCTTCCGTGTCGCTGATCCAGATCATGAACTTCGGCGTATTGAAGTGGGCGGCAAGACCCTCAGGTTGTGCCCAAGTGTATGACACAGCAACATATTCCCAATCCGGATCATATTCCGCTCTCTGGGTAAGACGTAGATGGACCTAAGATCAGGTGCACGCAGTCAGCATTTATCTCACTTGCAGTTTGTATGGCGAGACCACTGACTGTGTTTCCCGGAGACTCAGAAGGCGGCCTGTCGCGCAGAGTGAGAAATCGAAGAGGAATCTGCGTATCAGAGATGGTTTCCTTGTATTTTGTCTCGAGCTCTGTCAAGGCTGTTTGGAGAGCTTCGATGCTAGGGTATAATTCGCCAAATGTCTTGTCAGAATCAAGCTTCATTTGAATGGCTAGAGGACTGGGGAAGTGGAGGGAAGTGAAGATCACTCTGATAGCCATGAACTCGACGATGTGGCTGGCATCCTGGGGACTAGGCATAGCCCCCCAAGGCTGAGCTGAACATGGACGTATAGAGGCAAGCTTGACGGGCAGCGACACCATCACCTGCAGCCTCCCACATCCCGCAAGGCTGTCCACAGAGAAGTTGTTCGTTCGGCATGCGGCATTGTTCATCACGGGCAGTAGCCATGACTTCTTCGCGCAACTTCAGGGATCAGGGCGAATTGACCGGAGCCTCCATAACAATGTTGAAAGGCAAGGTATGGGAGTTGAAGAAGATGCTCGCGCTTGGTGAGCCTGAAGCCCCCACCAAGCTGCGCACAGATGCTACACCACCAGGCAAGAGCGAGCTCCGCCACAGCGCGCCTGTCAGAGGCAAGCCCAACGAAGGATCCAACCATGCAACCGTCCCATTTCTCAACAAACGCGCAAATGTTACGTCGGCTGACACAGATCATCGACGTAAGTTCTCGTCACACTGACAGTGCTCCAACTTCTCATGCGAGCCATTTCCCCAATGCAGCATGCGACCCATCAGCCTCGTACCACCTACTCAAACGATGCCGCAAACACCGCGCCGGTTAATCGAACGCAAGAACACGCGCCTCCGCTGTCAGCCCGTCAGCCTTGTGCTACATAGCGAACACTGGGGTCCATATCTAGAGCCGAGGAGAACAGAACGCAACGGGTTCTTGGACATTGCGCAAACGGACGCTTGATACGTCACATCGTAGTCACAGCTTGTGGTTCGAGTCAAATTCCCAGACTACTGGAAGCACGCATATAGCTGGAGATCTCAAGTGATGAAGCAGCTGCCATAACGTGCACTCTGGATTGAGTCTCGCGTACGCTTTCCAGCGATCACAATGTGGAACGCGGATTGAAACCCAGTGACAAAGGTTCGGGTATGCTATTCCACTAAACATATAACTCCACAGCATTGAGTGCGAAATAGCAAGTCTATGCATTGCAGTAACATCTATTGACATCGGCAGTTCCATATATTGAGTATTCCCTTCTTACACATCGTTCAGACCAGATAACTAGACTGTAGAGGTCTCGTGCTTAGTAGTGAGGTTCTCGAGAGGAATCTCGATATGCTTGTCAGCGAGGTTCATGTCGCCAGCGAAGGTGCTGTGGGGCTTCCAGTTACGGGAGGTGCGAGGGGTGCTCTCCTCCAACATCTTGTCGACTTGCTCAAGCGTAAGACCCTTAGTTTCCGGAACAAAGAAGTAGGCGAAAAGGACTGTTTATGGATTAGCAAAAGGCTCCATGTGGCTGCAAGGAAAATGGAAAACTTACATGAAACGCAGCAGAGCGAGCCCCACAGGAAGAAGACATTTGATCCCATACGAGCGGAATCATCGCGGTCAGCAACAAGGTAAGGCGTGATGATGCCGATAATGCAGTTCCAGAACCAGTTGCTAGCCGTGGACAGACCGACGCCACGAGATCGAATAGTCAAAGGAAAGATTTCGCCGATCACAATCCAGGCGCACGGTCCCCATGTGGTAGCGAAGACGGAGATGTTCAGGCAAATGAATGCGATCATGGCTCTGGTAGCATTCGGGTTGGCAGGATGGTCAGCAGTGTTTCTACCAGCGGTGGCTCCGATAGCTCCGACGATGAACTGCATGATGACCATGCCAGCAGCTCCAAAAACCAGGAGAGGGCGTCTGCCAATCTTCTCGACCATGACGAACGAGGCCGGGGTGGACAGCACGTTGACAAGAGTTGTGACGAGAGAGATGAGGAAAGGGTTGCTGATGGAGCCGAGTTGCTGGAAGAAGACTGGGCCGAAGTAAAAGATGAAGTTGATACCAGTCAGCTGCTGCATAGCCTGCATGAAGATGCCAATCGTAGTGCGACGGGCGTTGGACGAGGGCTGAGAGAGCTTTCCCTTGAAGCAAGCCATCCATGAACCGAGATAGCTACCCTGGGGAACAACGGACATTTCGTATTCGTGATTAGCAAGAATCTCAGCTAGTTCATCCTGGATATATTCGGAGTCAAGAGGTTGGCCACGGACACGGCCAAGTGCGGCGGCAGCCTTATCGAGCTTGCCCTTCTTGACCCAGTAACGAGGGGACTCAGGGAGGAGAGCGAGACCGATGGCGAGAATGATAGCCCACAGGAACTGTACAGCGATTGGAATTCGATAGGAGCCAGTATCGCGTCTGTTCTGAGTGGCATATACAACGCAGTTGGCGAGTAAGATACCGATGGTAATGCAGAACTGGTAGCCTATCAAAGTCAGGATGTATACATGCAGGCCATGTGGATAGTACTTACCAGCGACTACAGCACCGCGGACCTTCTTGGGTGCGATCTCAGACATATAGAGAATGACAATGGATGAGATGAAACCCACACCGAAACCGGCGATAAGTCGACCAGCAACCATGACACCAAGCCCGGTAGAGGCTGTCTCAAGGATACCTCCGACAATGAAGATACCACATCCCATGATGATTGTGAAACGACGTCCGATAAAGTCAGCAATATCACCAGCCATGATGGCGCCGAAGAAGGTACTGTGTTCTGTTAGTATTCACTGGTAACACTATTGGTCTTTTCTCACATACCCGGCAGAGAGGATGGATGTGACGAGCGACTGCTGCCATGGTACGACCACGAATGTAGAGTTGCGATAGTCTTTGATGGTCTGGCTGGTGGAGTCAAGGCCCGGATATACGACGTCGGGGTATTCAGCTCCAGTGTATTGCTTTATGAAGTAGTCCATGTTGAGGACTCCACCCATCCAGCCAGTGTCATATCCAAAGAATATTCCTCCGAACGCAGCGAATGCGACGATCAGATAGGCTCGAACGGTGACAGGAGCCTCGACCCGGTTCAGGTCATGCGTCCCAGTGAGGGTAACACCACCTCCTGGCATTGTCGCTAATTATTCCAAGATTGCTGGAACAAGAGGTAATTATGATGAAAGGCGCTTTGCGCAGCGTTGAGGAAGCAGAAGTTGGAGAAGGCTGCGGGCGCAATCGACAGTGGGATACCCCAGTTTTTAATATCGCATCCTGAACAGCGGTGATGCTGCAGTGTGGTGCGTGTGTGGCTTTCTATGGTAGCATTGCAATTTCTTACACTAGGCCTGACCAGGTGACTACTCCGCACTTGACACTTCTGGAAGGATTGGTACCATTCTTCATGGGCCGTTGGTATGTGCCAACGGCTAGCGAGAATGTGTATGTCCGCATGTACTGTTGGCATGCGACCGTGTGACCTGTCATCGATCAGCCCACGCTATTGCAGAATTTCCACAAAGACAGCTGCGCTTAAGCTCTAGACAACTATCGATCCGATGTAGACGACCGGATATGTCGCTAGTTCAGGCAGTACAACAGTTGACCCCGGATATAGATCGCCTGGTAGAGACGCCAAAACCTGGGGGCCAAGCTCACTCAAGCTCGCTTTGAAGCCCGTCTTGGCGGTCAAGCCCTGCATATTCATCCCAGTAGACGCTGGCTATCACTTACATGGGGAAGGGACAGGGTGCGAAATGCATGTGAATGGCACTAGTGGACGCTTCTTCAGCCAAGAGCTCTCATCGTTCCATCGATCTGGGGTAATGTTTGGTGCCCGATATACCCTGTTGATCTCCACAAACAGTACGAGCGATACACGATTATGTACATCGAATCAACTTGTCCTTGTGATGGCTGTGGTTTGTCGGCGAAGCCATTGCGCGTCGACACCTGATCGTCTCTTTATTCTTTGTCCAACAGGCGGCGATCTACAGTATATCGCTTACGCGACTCCGGGCATGTTAATGTCCATCACAGACGTTTTGGTAAGTATCCGGGCGTAGCAGACGTGTGCCGCTTCAACGGTCAACCCTTGTGCTGGGCCGAGAACATCCTCGAGCATATGTATGAGCATGTTGATTCGTTCGCGTAGACGAAGGAAGGGTAACGATTCGAAGGTCACCAATGAACAGGACGTGCCCGAAAGTTGGTGTGCCTCGTACATATTGCATGCCTGTCTTGTCGCCCATAGGTAGGTCAGCTCTCGGAACATCAAAGGCAACTGAAGGATCACGCTCACTCCCCAAGTGTGTTTATCCAGGAGATTGGGATAATTAGAGATACTAGTGGCGCCTCTCCCTTTGTCATCACCTTACCGTTTTGCTAGCCACACCCGTGCGGCGGATCTGGAGAACCCTGTCGCAGGTAAGCAGCCACAGACTGTAGAGACCGGAGAGGAAATGAGCGAATAAGCAAAGAACGGCCGGTATCCCTCAGGCGTGCTATCGGATACCTTCCTAAATAACATCGCAGTGGCACCCCGCTCTCGAAGGCGTTCATGGATCCCGTGAAGCGATGCTACTTTGCGACGCCTCCTGGTATCACCCAACAACGGATGCCACCAATCGTCCCGCGAGCCACTAGCACCATCAAACGCTTTACGTCTATTCCATGACCAGAGATGACTTGAAAGTTGGGCGATTCGGAGTGGAGACGGGTGGGCAACGGTCCAACGAGAAGCAACGGCGGACGGGCTTCTCGACAACGGCGCGCTGTGCCGGGCAGGTGGTGTGCATAGACTATGCGCATGTCGAGTTGCGAAGGACGGCGTGCATGCGGGCTATGCACGTGGATGTGCTTCTCATATGAATGTACCCGGAAGCAGGTATCCTTGAATCGCTTTTCTGCCTCCGCGGGCACTTCAGTCAAAGGTCGAGCAGCTCCTGCGCGCAACTATTCCTAGTGCCAACTAGCGTGGTGGGCCTGATTCTGCGGGGCGTACCTCGATCCTACTCCTATGTACAAGCCAACAAGCATTGAAGACTCACTGTACGCGGTAACAAGCATCATAACGAGATCAGTAAGAGAGTCATAGAGAGTTTGTCATAACTGTAAATCCCGTTCACCTAGCCGGTCCTCATGTGCCCATGGAAGTGTCGCGTAAACCGCGCCGTACGTGTTGCATGCAGCACTTTGAGAAACATCACGAAACAAACGCCATGCGCGTCCCGGGCCAGCATCTCGACGCTTCACATGGGAGATATCATCGACCGCAGCGCTCGGCAAAGTTTTTCGAACACGGTCTTGTCGTATGCTCCTCTCATTACTCCCCACGGGCTCAGCATGACCGTTGTGCCCAGGTGGAAACCCGCCTACACTCGAGTGCAACGACAACTTCATTAAGAACAGCAGGTACAGTGAACAGCTTGCATCAAACTTATTGTGTTTTACGCGTTTCTACGTATCGATTTACGCATAACCACGGTACAGCACCATTTGGAACTGGAGGGTTGGGAAATTCCACTCTGCGAAGTATGACCTTTGCGATCTCCTCGGGATTAGCACATCAGTGACTATTACAAATGATCGTGTCCTTTGCGTATAGAATCGAGCTATCCTTCAGACTTCTGCCCTCTGTAGACGATAGTAGCGTGCTTAGTCTCCCTATGACTTCTCCAAATACGCAGCAATACCCTTCTCATCTGTGATGTTTCCGATGTTTGCGGAAACGACCTTGTAACGGTCACTTACGGATTTTCCTAGGTCTTTTCGCATATCCTTATGGATCTGGTCGAAATTCTCGAAGATGGTGGACATGGATAATGCTGTCCATAGATCCACGAGTAAACATCTAGCGAGACTGCTCGAGGGTGTGCCGTTGTACACCATGTTGACTGTTTGCACAGTCGGGACTTGCCATTTCCCGTTCCGTCCTGTCAATTTGGTGGTGGCCAGTGCAGCTTCCATCATAGCGTTTTTGGTCGAAAGGTCTTGAAGTTTCTCGCCCAAAACGAAAACGCGGAGAACAGAGTGGTACTGTTTTGTAACAAAATTGCTGAAGTCATCCGCTGTGAGCTTCTTCAGCTCTTCATCAGTCTCGGTTGCAATAGGCAGCTGTCCCGTATAGAGGTGATTCAGATAGAGGGCGAAAGTGTCCGGTTCATCGTCGGGGAAACTGATGATCCTTGTGTCTGCCTCCTGCCAGTTGCCATTCATGGCGCGCCGGAAGAACTCCGAACGGGAAATGAGAAAGGTCTCGTGCGCGGTGAACTCCTCGGTGTCCGGTGCCTTCCCAACGCGTATGGTGACTGTCGAGGTAGACTTGAAGCTACGGTTATGATGTCAGTCTCGCAATCGCTTGCAGAATGCCCCGCCGGTGTTGCCATCTTACCTCATGGTGCTTGACTTCCTGCCTTGAGCAGTCTTCGGGCTCGACATGACGATGCGATCCACGCCAGGTGGTGTTGGTGGTGGTGTGTAGCTTAGGAGTAAGACGTCGAAGATTGGACTGAAAGATCTATAAATCTGTGGTCTGTGCGCGATGCCAAAGTGAAGGTGAAAGTGAGAGCCTAGGTAGGAGAGGGCGGCAGGCAGGCGTCAACGAGCAACCAGTTTCCACGGGCCCAGCATCGACTGCGTGTCTAGGAGACTATGATAGGTCGTGGCTGGGGTGGTACGGTACCCGCTTTGAAGTGTACATATCATCTTATACCACACCCATATCGGAGACTAATTTCACCAGTAGTGTTCCTTTCCGCAGACGATATGTCCTCAAAATCATTTGATGCCTCCGACAAGCGGCCATGCAGCAATATCTTCGTCTCCGCCGAATCCAAAGCCGATAATCTCGCAATGGCAGGTGTGATGTGCTCTTTCTCGATTGCTCAACGCGCGTGCAGGCTACAAACCGCGTTCGTCTAGTTGTAAGAAAGCATGCGTCGACATTTGTAAACCGGTGTAATGGCAGATAAGAGGTACAGAGATGCGCTCCCTTAACGGATTCTAATGGAAGTGATGGCTGGGACAATACGCGTGTTCACTTTTTCCGAGAGCTGGCCTAGTGAATGTCGTGAAGGCGTTCGAAGTAGCTCGTCTTCCTTTCTAAGATGCTCGTAGTAATCTCACCGGTACCCTCGGAAACATGTGAGACACGACCGGAGCTCTTTTGGAGCGGCGCAGGAAGCTGCAAGTCGGCGTTCCTGTAGAATGTGCCCGGTAGCCGGCACCCGGAAGGGATGAGAAGATCGGGCAGAGCCGGTTATCTTATCAGAGACCCACATACCCCTCACATGACTCGCAACATTCACGCGTCAGATCAAAACAACGCGTCACATTCACCAAGTTCAGAGACGCGTAACGTTTGAAGTATGTGTTGATTTCAATTGCTTGAGACGATAGCATCACGTCGTTAGCTAGCCTCCCATAACGCCAGATTGCGACGCTGAAGAGAACAATGACAGTAGAGTAGACATCCATCCGCAGTGACAGACACGCGCCAGAACGCCCGGCCAACATGATATATCCCAGGTAAGAAAATCAGGGACGAATACCGTAGGCCTGCCTCGCCATATCCGCCGGTGGCCGAACCACGCCCACCTGTAAAACCCATAGACTAGTAGTGTGACAAAGGGAATACGTGAAGAAGATGTCGTCTAGCGTACGCTCCGAAGCTAACGCACGGTAGCATGGTAAAATGAAAAAGGTCAACAAGAACAAGGAAGCTTAAGCTGAAACAGCTCATGCCTTGGCCTTTGGTGTTGCCTTCTTGGGCGTCGCCTTCTTCTTGGGTGTGGTCGCCTTCTTCGCTGCGGCGGTCTTCTTTGCTGCTGGTGCCTTCTTGGTTGCCTTGGTTGCGGCGGCGGGAGCCTTGGTCTTGGTGACGCGGCCAGACTTGGTCTTTCCTAGCACGCGCGATACCTCCTCCTCGACGGCGGGGGCTGCGGTGGGGGCAGTCTTGCGGGGTTTGCTGGCGTTGGCCTTGGGCTTAGCGGCAGGGGCAGCTTTGGTAGCAGCAGTTGTGGCAGTGGCCTTCTTCGGGCGACCGACAGCCTTCTTGGGAGCAGCAGCCTTGGTGGTGGTGGCCTTGGCCTTCTGTAGAGGAAGTCAGACATGTAGGCTCATGACAGCAGGCAGATACTTACAGTGGTCGTGGCCTTCTTGGTGGCGGGGGCCTTCTTCTCAGTAGTCTTCTTCTCGACGGTCTTCTTCTCAGTGACCTTCTTCTCGGCCTTGGTCTCAGACTTCTTGGTAGCGGTGGCAGCGGCAGGCTTGGCCTCCTTCTTCGCAAGCTTTACTGGTCCAGATGTGCCTACATGACGCGTCAGTAAGGTTCAGATGGCTCATGACACGTGCGTGTAGGGTACACAGCAGCGACGTGTTGAAGACGTGTTGTCGCGCAGACTTGGTGGAGAGACACTTACCCTTGGGACGCGCAAAGTCACCCTTCTCCTCGCCGGAAGTAATAGCACGGTTGACGTGACTCCTGAAGGCAGCATCGCTAAGGTTGCCGACCTTGTTGTTGGCTTGGATGTACTTCTGGATAGCTTGACGGCTGTTGGCGCAAAGTCAGCGTGAGTTCTGAGGTACGCGCCCTTTCAGACGAAAGCATGCCGCGACACATGAGCGACGGCATGTGGGGATTAATTTTACTAACCTTGATCCATTTCGTTCCTTAAGCTGTAGCATGCATAGAGCTCGTCAGTAATCATGTTCACTTGAGGGAGTAATGTCATGGAGCGTTATTGTGATTTGCGCTGAAGTTGGCGTTGCGAGCTGTCGCAAGCTGTCGCAAACTCATATGCAAGGCAACACGCCTGGGATAGACTCACGTTGATGATAGCATCCTTAACCATGTCTAAAAGAGTCAGCATTGACCTGCGACAAAGACGCGACTATCGGGCAACCGACGCGACCGCGTTGGGCTGAGATATCATAGTACATACCGATGTAGGAGCCATGGGCAGGTGCGGCAGCGGCGGCCTTGGCCTTGGAAGGGGTGGTGTTCTTCTTGGGAGGCATTGCTGCTAGTGGTTTGGATGGGAAGATAGACGCGTTACTGATGCTTCGAACGAGAGGGCGAACGTGAAAATCGATGGAACGATAGTGGTGGTGGGAAGTCTGGAAGTCGCTGAGTTGGGGCAAGCACGCGGCGGGTGGGGTATGCGCCGTTCTTATACTTTTCAGGGATCAGAATCGGCGCCCCCAGATCACCAACTCGAAGGCGCTAATCTTCCAGGCCTGATCAAGATGCGCTTCAGTTTGATCTCATGTTGCAATACTGCCGCCTACGCTGACTAGGCGCCGTGCGGCTGCTGTCCGTTCGATTTGTTGGGGGTCTTTCCTGTCTCCCTGCTGGAAGCGCAGCCCTTCACCCCATCTCCTCTCCTTCGAGTCGCTCTTTTCAACTTGGTGACGCTTGACCATGGCCAACGCATGCCAGGAGCCTTACCACAGGCACCTTTGGCCTCGAGCTTCAGTCGTGCCAGTAGTCTCTGCTTGTTGTTTCGTCTGAGTCATCTCTGTCAATCCACGATAGCTGCAGCTTGCGTCTTGAAGGAATCGATTTTGCGCAAGCTTCCGCTCGAATCCTCGAAGCCTATTGACGAGACGCGTTGCTACATGCTTACTGTTTGCTTTTTCTCTATGCCAGTCTTGTACTCGATGGAATGCTCCATTATTTATGTTGGCTTGATAGGCTCTCGGGACTCGAGTCTAGTCTTGATGGTTGTGGTTTTGGCGATACATGCGTCGCGTCATCTACCTTCCATGGTGTTTCGCTCTGCGCGCCGACACCTCGAACACGACCCGCCTCCACGCGTACAAATTGGCAAAGCAAAAACATCCTCCTTGTTTTTGGTTATTGCGCAACGCATACATAGATTTTCAGAGCATTCCCTCGAGCGTGTCGGCCAGCATGGTGTTGAATTGATGACGTGTTGCAGTGTGTCAGGCGGGGTGATCACGCGTACAATTCTATCGCTACAATCCTCTTCCGCACAACCTCTGTTGTTAAAGCATAATTGGGTGCCTTAAGAACCCAAAGCGCATACCCAAAGGCTCATTTTCTGAGTAGCGGATCCATCCAACCTATATACAATGCGTTGTGGTTGGCATGCGAACGCGGCGTTGTTTCGCGGCTCTTGGCCAGACAGTGTGGGACAGCCCATCACTGATTGCCAGCAGCCAACATACGGAAAGCCGACATTAGCCACTTGTAGGAGATAGCCTAGGGCAGACGTGAACTGATGTTTAGTATAAGCTCATATCTATATATCTGGTCTTCCGAGTATCCTACAATGCGCGGATGTCTTACCTGGGCACGCTGCATGATCCTGCTAGTAGAGAAATTACCTACAATAACTTCTACGACTAGGGCCGGTTCTTGTGCTCCTACAAATTCATCTCTCATATTAAAGGACATAGCTCTCATCCACACTACTCTGTAGTTGTTGGGGAGTTTGGGTTGGTATGGCCATCGGGTTTTTGAGTGTTCTAATATTGTGTTCGGGTCGTGGGATATTGCAGCACTAAAACCGCCCATGATAGAAATTCAAAAAATCTTAACGCCATCACTTGCGCCATGATAGCCAAAAGATACTTAGAAAACCAAATCACCACAGCGACAGAATAACATTGTCTTTTCCACAGGTTGTAGGAGGCTACCTAAGTAGTTCTGAATATACCAAAAGAGTGGACTTGTGCACACCTTCTTTGGAGATGCCAGCATTATACCTACAACCCCAGCGCAGTCAAACTACACTGACAAGCCTTACACGAAGAAAACGGCAATATGAGAAGGGACATTGGAAGGATAGAGCTTAGTACGCAGAATCATGTACATCACACGACATTCAATACCTAGGTATGTCGGAGCCATCGAGAGGCTAACATTAACCACCATTCCGGGTAGTGATGCATTACTATGTCGGAACACAAGGCTTATAGTCAATTCACGAGAAACACAGTGAAATAGAAGGAGCGTACACAGCAACATCGCGAGGAAGTTCGAGCCGTATTGAAGCGAGCCGTCTGCTTCGATGTTACTTTCGTTACTGTCGGGAAGAGCGAAACGAACAGCCGTTTGCCGCGTACAGCGAGGCCGTGAAGACATAATATAGGGACGTAAGAAGGAGATTCGTCGAGCACAAAAGTCGCGGACGTAAAAGGGTGGTGTGGGACGCGCTCGATATCGTGTTGTTTGGGCTGGTTCGTCTCGGAATCCGCGGGCAGATAGGTTGACGTCTTTGACGCGGAAAGTGATGTGGCAATAGTCTAGATGCGCATCTTGATAAATGAACACGAAGTTCAGTAATTGCCTCATCACTCCGGATTTGTGGGGTACGACCTGTGCTCTTGTTTGAGAGCGATGCTCACCTTTGTGCCCTATGTGCCATCTCAGTATTAGGTACGCTTGTGAGTCTGATGTGCAGCTCTCGCCAAACTCGAACCGATTTTTGAGCTGGCACTGTGATACGGTCTCATTACTTTGAGTACATTGGAATGGCATTTTCCGAAGACGCGTGGACTGTTGTGTTCAGCTTGATGCACAAATCGCCGTCAGTACCGAGGACTGCTTCGTCGCGAACCCCTTTTCGCTACACCGCCATGCAACGATGCAACCCGAGCAGAACACGAGCAACGACGATTGTCGCCCATCCCAATGTTGTTTCGACCGTGAAGGTCGGTCAAGGAGCGTTCGGTCATGCGATCTATTCCTGTGTCTCGCCTGTCGGCCGGCCAATAGGATCACCTCGGGCTGTTAGCCCGGGTTCAAAATTGGCAGCAGCTAGCCAGCCTCCGTTAATTCATTGCTGGCATCGGCCCGTCGACGTGTCCACCGCTGCGTCACTCACCACACATTCCATTCGACGTTTTGCGCACACGCCACGTTTGCTTGCCGGCATTTCGGAGAATAGGCCTCGCACGACCCTGAGTAGCAGAGACCATCGTGGCGCATGCATTATGCGAGACCAAAATATGGCATACGGAAGATTCTATGGGCCAGTGCTCGTGTTCGGATCGAATGTGACCTCATGTCGCTGTATTGTTGGGGCTACTCTCGTACGGCCGCGAGGAGACTGTATACGAGGTCGCTGTGTATATAAGAGCTGGAGGTCTTGCTCTATAGATCATCATCCAACACAAACACATTCAAACATCAAGACTACATCCACCAACCAGCTTACCATCTTCACCCTACACTACTTCCACACCCAACTACAATCAAGATGAAGTTCACCACCGCTGCCATTGCTGCCACCGCCGCCAGCCTCGTCACTGCTCTCCCCACCGACTCCAAGATCAAGGACGGCGATGTCTTCACAATCCAAACCATCCGCTCAGGCAGCGACTTCCAGTACAGCACCTTCCAGGCTGTCCAGAACTCCCTCGTGATCAACGCAGGCCAGCAGAACGCTTCCTGCGGTCCAGAACCCCACAACTACGCTTCATTCCAGCTCAGCAACGGCAGCCTCTATCTCTACACCGCCAACCCCCCTCAGCAATTCTTCGTTGACAGGTCTGGCATGGGTCAGGGTGTCATCCAATACACCACCGGTGCTCAACCCATGGTGAAGAACGGAGAAAGGACTACCTTCGCCATCAACGACGACGGAAACCTTGTCTTCCGTGACCAGACTGGCGAGGACATCGAGTTCCAGGCTTGCCAGCCTTCTCTCGGTGGCGGCTACTCCGTCTGGTTGGGCGGTGTTACCCGTCCTGCTGGAGCCGACGAGTGCTACGGCTTCATCGCAAGGGCGATCAAGGAAGAGAACCCCACCAAGTGCCTCTACACCCAGTACCCATAAGGGAACCGCAACGGACACCTTGGCTTCGTCGATCGCGGATCGTAAAGGCTATCTACACTGCAAATATTTGAGCAACATTCTTTTCTTGTAAATACAATACGTAAATAGACAACATTATTTCAACCTAAACATTTCGGATCCGGATGGAAGTGATTCTGTCTGCAGTGTGTAGTCTGACCTGCTTTTACCTGTGGTATGATTTTGTGACAGCTTTCCTACAAACCCATCACACAGCTGGATGAGAGAAGTGAATCGATATTGAGAGATAGAGATCCAGCTCATGAACGAAGACTGCGTCATACTGGGAACTCATCGCCACATTGGACGAACAGAAACCATCGAAGAAGAAAGAGAGAGGATGACGCCCATATCAAAAGCAAAACGAATATGGTGTGGACTTGGATGGGAAAGTGGTGAGGTTCGGACTACGCCGAGCGATCTCCTGCAGGCTAGCGCGCCATGCTGATAAGCCGCAGGGTCCGCTCGTCCCTGGGCTAACGCAATCGTCGTCTTATCGCCAGGCACGCGTTACACGTGCACCCGTCACATTCGCCCTGAGACGCCATCTGACTGGTCCCCGAGCAGCAGATCACCATCATGCCCCAAACGCGGCCCTGCGTGACCTCGCCCGGCGTGATGGCTGGTACTGCGCCTTGAGTGGCTATGTCCTCGGTCCCTTTCATCCCCCATAAACACCCATCCCCAGCGCCATCGTCGGGGTGGCCATAGTACACCTACGCACTACCCTACCTCGCCCCGAACCTGTTGCACCAGTCGAATCGTCGAAAAGACATCTCGGGCTCTCCGTTGACGCACTTACGGAAAGCAACCCGGCGGCGACAGACTAGACTAGAGGACCGACCTTCCGCATCGAGCAACAGTGTATTCGCTGCTTGCGAATCAGCGACAGCAACGTGAGGGCGTGTAATCTGAGCTGCCGTTACGGGAGGGATCGATCCGCGAAAGCTTGTGTAGTCTTGTTGCACAGCGCCAAATTATCTCCTCCGTCCTTGCAGTAGCACGAGGCAAGCGGGAACATGCCGGCCATGCTAGACTCCCTGGTGGGAGCCGCGAGGGAGAAGGTACATAACGCCGCGGCTTCCACTGCAGAGATGTTGGCAGCAGAATCAACAGCCATGCCTTCTCTCAAGACCCTCAGCAAGATCGCCCTTGGTGGTGCGCAAGTCATCCTCGGCCATGGAGGACGCGTCATGGGCGACTTTACCCAAAGCTGCCCCAATGCGCAATTGAGCTGCCACAACACCACCGCCGTGGAGAACCTGTGCTGCTTCAATGCGCCGGGCGGACAGATCCTACAGACGCAGTTCTGGGATGCTTCGCCTGCCACTGGACCAGAGGATAGCTGGACCATCCACGGTCTATGGTAACATTGCCCTTCACCTGCAGCTACCTACTCATGCTAATCATACTGTCCAGGCCCGACCGATGCGACGGCACCTATGACGCCAACTGCGACTCCTCGCGCGCCTACTCCAACATCACTGCCATCCTCAACTCCTTCGGCGCAACCGACCTTCTTTCCTACATGTCCACATACTGGAAAGACTACAAGGGCGACGATGAGTCCTTTTGGTACCACGAGTGGGCTAAGCACGGCACCTGTATCTCGACGCTCGAGCCCGAATGCTACGACGACCACAAAGCCACAGAGGAGGTGGTTGACTTCTTCCAAAAGACTGTCGACCTCTTCAAGACGCTCCCAAGTTACGAGTGGTTGAGCGCAGCGGGAATCACACCCAGCACAAGCAAGACATACACATTCGCTGCCATCCAAAGCGCGATCCAGGCCAAGCGCCCCGGTGTCGAAGTTACCCTAGGCTGCAAGTCCGGCGCACTCAACGAGATCTGGTACCACTACGATGTTCGAGGTAGCGTGCAGACTGGCGAGTTTGTTGCTTCAGACCCCGATGGCACAAAATCGACATGCCCCCAGACGGGCATCAAGTACCTCCCCAAGAACGCTGGATCCTCACCTCCGTCTACCACCACGACTGCTGGTGGACCCGCACCCACATCTGCGCCTGGAACGCCCTTCAGCGGTAAGGGCTACCTCAACGTTGTCGTCAACGGCGCGAAGAAGGGATGTATCATTTCCAAGGGCACCTGGTACACAACCGGCACCTGCGCGACTTTCACCGCTGCCGAGGCAGACAACGGCTTCACTTTGTCGAGCTCCAAGGGCAAGTGCGGCATCGTTGGTGGAGCGCTAGCTTGCGACGGCTCTGCCAGCGTGACCGGGTTCACAAACGCGGACGGTAACTTGGCTGCTGGCGGCAACGCGCAATGGAGTGCCGACAAGGTTGCGTCGGGAAGTACACAGCAGACTGTGTACGCTGGCGGAGATCACTCCGCTACCTTTTCCATTACCTGGCAGTCGGCGTAAACGCCACAGGTCTCAGCATAGACTTATTAGCATTCAATCCATGACATCAATACCTGTGAATATCGTGGCAGCCAAGCTTCATGAACTTGTGATTGGAATCGTCTCTCTCGACTCTGGCTGCTTTGAGTGAAGAATGTCGTTTTCGATCAACGGCACAGCTGCTGCGCGGATTATATAAGTTCACATTTGTGTAGAGCTTCATGCCTAAAATAAATGGTCATCACACAATCCACAGGGCGCAATAGTCTTGAAATTTCAAGTCATTTGTTTTACATTTGATGATCGAGACATGCTGGTTAAGCAGCGTATCCCATCAAGAGTGCAGGGCACGCTAAGAGCATTTCATCGCGTGGAATCCTCATCTCCAGGTATCTAGTTTTTGTCGCCCTAATCATGTCATTCCTCGTAAATCAGATGGTGTGAGCTGTTGAATATGCCAGTCCAAATTTGCCCTTTTGTTGAAACACCGTAACCCGCTTGGACAAAGAAACGCCTGTGTACGCCGCCTACTCTGCAAGAAAATTGTGTGTAGACTTAGATGGGAAGAGGGAAGGTAACAGCCCAGGCCGCGATCTCCTTCTTGAGGTCGTTGATCTCCTGTACCTCGCCACTGGCAACCCTGCTCTTGAAGTCCTTGAGCTTGTTGTTCTCCTTGGGGAGCTCGCTCTGGATCTTCTTGCAGAGCTTGATGCACTGGTCGATGTAGTTGGCGATCTTCTTGAAGTCCTCCTCACCCAGACCACGCGATGTCATGGCTGGGGCTCCGATACGGATACCCATGGGTGTGAGAGCTGACTTGTCACCAGGAGTGGTGTTCTTGTTGCAGGCAATGTTGACTTGCTCGAGAACAGCCTCAACACGGGCACCGTCAAGGGCGAAAGGCTTCAGGTCGAGAAGGACCATGTGGTTGTCGGTACCGTCAGTGACAAGCTTGTAGTCCATGCCCTTGAAGGCAACCTCAAGTGCCTTGGCGTTCTTGATGACTTGCTGCTGGTAAAGCTTGAAGTCCTCAGTCTGCGCTTGCTTGAGCGCAACCGCGAGCGCCGTGATGGTGTGGTTGTGGGGGCCACCCTGGTGACCAGGGAAGACGGAGAAGTTGATGGGTCCCTCGAGGTCGTAGAGTGTCTCCTTGCCGGTCTTGGGGTCAGTCTTGCGAACGCCCTTGCGGAAGAAAATCATAGCACCACGGGGTCCGCGAAGGGACTTGTGGGTGGTGGTAGTGACAATGTCGCAGTATTGGAAGGGCGACTTGTTGACACCAGCAGCGACCAGACCGGAGATATGAGCCATGTCCATCAGTAGGTAGCAGCCGACCTTGTCAGCGATCTCGCGCATGCGGGCGTAGTCGATCTCACGGCAGTAAGCGGAGGTACCGGCGACGAGCACCTTGGGGCGGTACATAAGGGCGTTTTGCTCGAGCTGGTCGTAGTCGATGAGGCCGGTGTCGAGGTTTACGCGGTAGGGGAAAGTCTCGAAGTATGTGGAAACAGCAGAGATCCTACTTATGGTCAGCATGTCATCCCAATACATATCGCTCGATCTGTACGCACTTCCTCTGGGGTGTTTGGTAGCCGTGGCTCAAATGTCCACCGTGTGGCAGGTCAAGACCCATCAGCCTGTCGTGTGGCCTCATGATGGCCTGGTAGGCCTGGAGGTTTGCCGGGCTACCACTCAAGCACTGTACGTTGACACCCCACTTCTCTGAGTCGAGGCCGAAAGTCTCAAGGGCGCGCTTCTGGCAGAGCAACTCGATTGAGTCGATGTGCTCGTTGCCACCGTAGTAGCGGGCACCAGGGTAACCCTCGGAGTACTTGTTGGACATGGGCGAGCCGAGCGCATCGAAGACAGCGCGGGAAGTGACATTCTCGGAGGCGATGAGGAGGATGGATTCACGCTGACGCTGGATTTCCTTCTCCTGCGGTGTTTGTTAGTACAATTATAAAGTAAGCAGGTAATGGCATAGTCATACCATGATCTGGGCGACCTCTTGGTCGGTGTCCACCAGGGACTTTTCCATGAGCTGTGCCGCGTTAGCATTGCGCATCTTCTCTTTGACGCGGGGCAACATACGTCCTGGTGGGACTTGGGGAGTGCGTAGCTAGACATGACAGGCGATCAAATGGGGATGTGGTTTGAGGAGAGGGGGATTGAAAGAAAAAGATCGGAAGATAGCAGTAAGACTACAGCGCCTTTAAGCAGTCAGAGCACTAGATGTCCCTCTCACGCCAACCCCACCAATTTTTCTGGACGCGACGAAATGCCCTAGGCTCGCTTAGGTATGGCGCCATCGATAATTGCACTCTGCGGCCGGTCGTCGGAGGGACTCGGGCAGGCTTTGCGAGAGTGTGCAGTCAGACCTGTTCTTACAAGTTGTGTAGATGTAGCTCATGAGTGCGCATTTCATGGCAAGACGAACCCTTTCCCGTTTCGGGTCAAAAAGGCAGGTCGACTGGCGGCTCCGCTACTGCATTTCCCCGCGTTATGCGAGAATACCCCGGATGTCAATCGGGAGATATGAGCCATCGCGGAATTCCATCGCCCAACGGCCATGGTTCCACTGCCACTGGACGAAAGGAGGCATTTCACTTAACCTCTCTGGCTGTCACCCGTCGGGAAAGCATCACGCAAGTTGGGGTAGAAATTCTTGACTTGACGTATCCAATTCTCATTCTTTCATTTACTACATAAATACAGCCCCATCCAAGCGTTGCTTTCAGTCGAGTCATTCCTCCTTCGTCTAACCATCGTTGGTGAAAACCAACACTCGCTCATGGATCAAATTGATCTGATGCAAATAGAATCTCCAAACGCCGGGTATGCCAGAAGAATTGTGAGCAGCAAGCTGCCACCGCGTCGCCCAAAATAAAAGGGTATGTAACTGAGCTGAAGAAGTGAAGGCCGAGTAAGCTCGGCGCCAAATTACACAATCGCGCCAACAAAATGCTCATCCTTTCGTAATTATGTTTTGAATGTATTCGCAGCCGGTTCGGTCCTCTTAGTCGTTGTCGGTGAGACGGTCGAGAACAATGATGCTGAGAATCATAACGAGCAACCCGATGGTTACTATTATGAGGAGTACGAAGCCGAACCAACCAAGGACCATGGCCGATGTACCGACACCAGACTTGACGCTGCCGTTGCCCAGATCTTGCACGATGGTTGCTGCTGCGACGGATGCTGTGTGTTGCCACAAGACTGACACCAGGACGAAGATGGATGAGATGAAGATGAGCGCAAGGGCGACTTGGGAGACGGGCCGCGACGGGAAAGGCTTGACGTCGACGTCTGATCCGGTTCGCTCGTCTCGCTCCTCGTGCCATCCGGGGAAGGTGGCGAGGAGGATGAAGGTGAAGAAGGCGAGGATGATGGCGACAATGAGCAGGTATGGGAAGACAACCGCGTCCTTGAACGTGGCGGCAACCCAGACAAGGTTGAGGGGGTCCTGGTCGACTGAAACGTTGTCGACGAGCGCCGTGGCGTTGTTGGAGCAAATGAAGCCACCGCCGTCTCTGTTGATGCAGATGCCGAAGTAGCCGACGCGCACACCGAGCTGTGCGTTGCCGACGATGTTGGCAATGGCGGCTGTGACACCGGGGTCGACTTGTTCAGGTGCGTAGGTGGGTGTGAACTTTTCGTACCACATGGAGATGAGGAAGATGCCGGGGATGAGCGGTGATGTGGATGAGCATCCTGCGAGTAGCAATGCTGCGAGAATGTTAGCTGTGCCCGTCTGATGTGGTTTCGTCCCAACTTACATAGCAATATTATCGCAATTGCAATGAGAATCATGAGAACATGGTGAAAGCCGAGAAACGGTATTAGCCCTGGGGATTGTTAGTCGTGATCGTTCTCCTGGAAGCTGCGGTGTACTTACGTTGCATGCTAACCGCGAACCGTAAGTTCGCCATTGTGAATGTGTCTCTCCTTCAACTGCCTCTTGTGGGCCTGTGTTCTCCCTGCGCCCCCAGAGGGCCGGGTGAGATGAGCGGGGAAGTGCACTCAGACTGCGGCTGGTGGTGGTCTCTCTCCTGTGAGGGTACGAGAGGGGAAGCGATGGCGTCTTGTCCCAAGTGTACTGCGTCGAATGCGGGATGCGGGTCGATGTTGGTACGCTCGGCTGGATGGCTCTACAGCGGCGGTGGATGCACTGCGACGACGATGGTCAGATGTCTCCTGTGTGGAAGAATATTCAAAGTGTGGGTGGTAGCGTGGAATGTGACTTCTCTCTTTGCCTGCAGCGACGGATAGTTTTGCTGTTGCGAAAATGGTGATGGCTGGTCTGAAGTGGCTGGAGGTGGTTGGCTTAGTCCATCAACAAAGCGGGTTGTCGAGGGGACCGAACACGAGCATCCTGCCCCGGCCGCCCCCAGCCGCCAATCGCACGCCGCGCTACTGCTGATCCGAGCGCGTTCCTGCGTTAGAGCCTCCTGGCAATGTCCCCGTCCAGCCTCTGCATTTCCTGCGACGACGTGGCGCCTTGCGTACGGCACCGCCTAGAGCCCTGCCGCGACCGCTCTTTCGCGTGCGCCATCGCTGTCACCGCAGAACGCGTCGTAGCGCGATGCACTCGAAGATACCCGCTTCGACAGCGCATACCGCCATGTACCGTATATAGCAGTCGGTGTGCCGCCGACAGTGCGCGGCCGGAGATTCAACAATAAAAAGCATCACGCACCTCTATGTATCTGAGCATCCTACCATGCCACTTGGTCAACATGTCGTTCTGCGCGCTCCTGTATGTTGAGTCCAGGCACATGAGAAGGTGGTCGTCGACACCATCACGTGACGCTTTCTGGGAATATGTAGGCATGGAGTCAACGCGACAGCTTCAAGGCGATCTCAACTCAGGGCTGAATGCTTCCATGGCTCGGCATCGGGCCCTGAAGTATTATCCGGTGGCCCTGCAGCGACGTCTCCCAAACATGCACACGGCGGAAGCTTGCGCTGCACCCTGTTTACATGGCGGCAGACCACCTCCTTCATAGTCCCTAGACCTGCCCGTCGAGATCGCTGATCAAGTTATAGTGATTGCGCATCCAGAATCTCAACGTACGTCAGTGATCAGCAGAGTCATTTCGTGATCATGACAACGCGAGGCTAGGTGCTGAATAGAGGCAAGCATGGGGCTCCGTTGACCTGGCGATCGGACTTGAAGCTTGATTGTTACACCCTGTGCCCTTGGAAACACGGGATGATGTCACCGCTACTACACGTGGGGTCGAGCGTCCGGCGCAGGGACGCAGGGACCTGTAGTGCCCTGCCCCACCACCCACCAGGCATCAAACTTCACCCAGCGGTTCACGACGCGCATGCTCGACTACACACGACTAATCTTGATACTCACTTGATCAATAATCGCAACGTGGCAAGTGCGCTCAAGGCGCGGTATAACGACCGCAAACACCAATGGACTAGCTCTTGTCAACACGGGTCAGCCACCGTGGAAAGCTTGCTTTCATCGTTGATCCATTCTTCCATCCCTGCTCATTCGCCTCTTATAGTGATATGCAAACAAGCGAACAAGGACGACCTATCACGAAAGTAGATGAGATCTAGACCTACTCGGATTGCCGACTGAATGACGTCCTCGACGTGCTGGGAATACGCCGTGGTTTGTGGCTGCGCTGTTTCATTCTGGGCACATGTCAGTCAGCACTCATGCTGAGACTGCGAACGGCAGTCACGAACCATGACGTAGCTGCTTGAGGTCCGGGGAGCATATAAGCAGTGCTCACCCTGCACTTAAGATAGACCTCATCAACATCCACACCTGCAACTTCAATCAACTCGAATCATCAACCACCTACATCACACTACCCCAAACTAAACCAAACTACCACCCTCAAGATGACCGACGCATTCCGCAAAGACACCCACACCAAGCTTGGTGAGAAGATGGTACGCCACCTTCACCTTCCATTCTCCACCACCTTCACTAACACTCCCCTTAGCAACCCCAATCTTCCAAGTCCACCGGCACCAAGATCAAAGAGTCCCTCACTGGCACCGGCGACAAGGTTGCCCGCGAGCTCCAGCCCGACTCCTCCAAGACCAACACCCAGTCCACCATGGACAAGGTCGGCCGCAGCAAGGACAACAACGTTCACGGCTCCACCGGTGGTAGCATCGTCGACAAGGCCAAGAACACACTTGGAATGGGTCACCACACCACCGGAACCCACACCACCCATACCCACGGCAGCGGCTTGTAAGCGTTGTGCTTGCTGTTGACGATGGAGGAAGGAATTAGATACCCTGCCTGCGGGCTAACGAATTAATATCCTATTACACTACGACTTGATGCCTGTGTCTATGTTTGAACATATCGCGTACGCTTGATCTTGGTGACCTCCTGGTGTTGTGAAATTGTCACTGTCTATCAGCGCAGCGTAGCCACTGTGCAGCTCCTAGAAATCGAACGTGGTATAAGAACTAGCATGATTGAAATAATCAATGGCGTCAAGCCAAAGTGTTTGCGTGATACTAGACCAACTCTCGTACAGCATATGGCTAATCTATAATTTACATAACTTCGTAATAGTTGCGGAAGCTGCGAATGTACGTGCGCAATTGCTCGCTACAGGTATGAACATGGAACTCGCGATCAAGTAGGCATCGCCATCACGCCATTCCACCCGCCTGATGCGCCTGCCCCTCCGCCTCTACCACCACGCCCAGAAGGCCTCCCTGCCGTTGCGCCTCCCGATGCTCTACTGCTGCTGCCCTTCGATGCCCGCTTCTTGACACCAGCAGAACCCTTACCAAAGCTAGCCCTCTTGCGAAAAGAGCCCTTCTTGTATCCGGACCCAGAGGCTTTCGATCTACCTCTTGCTGCTGGTGCCTTCGTTGCTTTGGATGTAGAAGGTGCTGCGCCGCCACCGAGCTGCGTGTATTTACTGTTGAACTCCGCCACAGCTTGGTTCGGGAATTGGCTGAAGTGATGACTCGTGTGAACTGCATCATCGTCGTCCTCGTCCTCGTCGCCAAACTCACCATAGAAGGATTCCTCTTCAGATTCTTCTGCAATGGGTACTTCCTCTTCGTCCTCACTACACAGGTCCACGACGAGCCGATGGTTTTGGTCGACAACTTCTTCTTCGTCATCATCGTCAATCTCGTGAATGACTCTGGATTGCTGGGGTCGGCGATTACGAAGCTGTGGATTCCGAGGTACTGGTGTGTCGTCTCCGTAGAAGTTTCTTGTGTTGTCCACCAAGGCCAAAAACTGCCTGCCATACAGATCCACCATTTCCGGCCTGATACCCGGGATAGTCTTCATCTCATCCAGATCCATAGGTAGATCAAGACCCATTTCACGTAGTACTGTGTCTGTGAAGATGGCTTCACGGTGGTTTTTCTTGTCTTCTATGCCCTTCCTCAACTGCTTGGCTCCGTTCATGAAGTCTCGCAGAACATCGGACTGGAATTCGCTGAGTCCTTCGGTGCGTTGATCTGTAGTAATTGGAGCTCCGACACCCTTTGCTTTCGTGCTTCTTGATGGCTTGGCGACACGTATTGGCGCAAAATCGTCATCAACCACGAAATCGTCCGCCTCGTACCCGCGGGCGGTCTTACTGCGGGCGGGGTGTCGTGGAGCTTCGAATGCATCGTCATCGTCGTCGTCCTCTTCATTATAGGCAAACGATCGGATCTTCTGCTTCGGTGCGCGTACGGGGGAGGGAACATTGGTAGACGGAATCTGAGTTTGGGTTTTCTTTGCCTTCTTGACAGCGGGTGCTTTCGCGCGCGCTTTCTGTGGCGAAGAACGAACTTGAAGCTTGAGCTGCTTTCGTTTGCTCTCGTAGTCGTTGCGTGCCGAAGCAGGCTACAATCGTCAGTATGTAGAATACAGTCAGGGCAGTAAATACATACGTGTAAGTAGTTCGTCGCGAAGCCAACTTTGTTCACCTTGCTTCTTTCCCTGAAGGCCCCAGCGTCGAGCAGGTGTTGGAAGATGCGTTCGTTGTCACCGCGTTCCAAGTCCTTGCCGTAGCCCCATCCATACTCTTCTAATCCAGAGCGTTTGATCTTCGCACTGCCCGCGCCACGGAAAGCGTCCACGCACTGGTGCATCGTCACGTTGTCCTCGTGTACCTGGCTCACAAGTTTGATGGCCATGGCAGCGTAGTCCGTGAGGTCTTTAGTAACAAACGTCGCATCTGAGCGACAGTTGTCGCACGTCGAGTTGCACTTAGAGGCATCGAATGCTTCACTAAAGTATCCGAGTACTTGGGCGCGGCGACAGTCTGCTTTGTTTTCGCAGTACTGGATGACAGTTCTCAGCATATCGCTCAGTCGCTGTTTCTGCTCCCAGCTACCTTCGCCTTCCTCGATCATCTTGCGCAATATTCTCGAGTCGGCATACTGATAGTACAGGTAGCACTCTGAACGTTTGCCATCACGGCCAGCTCGACCGGTCTCTTGGTAGTAGCCTTCCAAACTCTTAGGCAGCGAGTGGTGGATCACATATCGTACATCAGGCTTGTCGATTCCCATACCAAAGGCGATGGTAGCCACTATGACATGATATTCGTTCTTCTGCCATTTGCGTTGGACTTCGGATCGGTCTGCGGATTCCATTCCTGCGTGGTAGTGATACGCACGGATGCCCACATCGGATAGCTTCTGGGCCACTTGCTCACAGCTCTTTCGTGACAAGCAGTATATGATGCCGGATTTCCCAACGTATCTCTCTTTGATTAGATCCGCGATGCTGTCGATGACACCTTTGGCTTTTGGCACAACCTCGTAAGACAAGTTGGGGCGGTTGAAACTCTGGGAGAATTGACGGCAACCCTGTATACCGAGGTTTGCTACTACGTCAGTGCGGACAAGCTGGGTCGCAGTCGCGGTCAGTGCAATAACGGGTACTCCTGGAAACTGACGAACGACGTCTCCAAGTGCTTTGTAATCTGGCCGGAAGTCGTGGCCCCACTGACTGACACAATGCGCTTCATCGATGACGATGCGGGCAAGATTGCCCCCAGAATGCAATTGCTGGAAAGCACTGATCATTCTCTGGTTCTTGCTGAGCATCTCGGGTGTTAGATAGAGGATCTGTATGAACTGTTGGGGATCCCGCTGACGTAGCCCGTCCATGATCATGTTCTTTTGTGCTGCGGTCGATTCTCCGTTGATCAGAAAGGCCTGCATCCCAAAGCGCTGTTTGCAGGCCTCCACTTGATCCTCCATCAAACTCAAGAGCGGAGATACTACGATGGTGACTCCTCTTGTCTTGCCTGAGGTAATTACTGACGGAAGTTGGTAGCAAAGAGATTTGCCACCTCCCGTAGGCATGAGCACAAAACAGTGTTCGCCAGACAGCGTCGTGTTTATAGCTTCCAACTGTCCTGGACGGAATCCTCGCAGACCGAAGCGGCGAATGAGGGCGGTCCTTAGATCTTGTGACCAAGGGAAATTCATACCAGGATGATTCTTAGCAGGCATATCCAGCTGCTGCTTCTTCGGTGAAGCTTGCTGGGCTGGTTTAGGCTTGGCTTTATTGGTAGAAGTTTCGCGGAACACCTCACGAGATTGTGTAGTGACGTGATTCCCAGCCCGCTCGCCCTTCCAATCAAAACCACCTGGTGCCTGATTCTCAATGTTGGTGATCTCGTGAAGGAAGTCATCATCGTCGTCCGGTCCAAATGCCTCACCAAAATCATCGTCGTCATTGATCTCAATGGGTTGGTGAAGTTCGCCCATGTTGTTGCTGAACAGGGTTTCGTTCTCTTCAAAGTCAAGCTCGCTAAACTCATCTGGTGTGTGTTGCGGAGCTACTGGCCTTGATCGCTTTGGAGAACGTCGGCGCTCTGGCGTCTCAGGCACTCTATGGGATCGCTCTTTTGACTTCGCTTTTTGCTTTCCTGCCATGCCATCATTCGCACGGGCACGGGAGCCTAGGTTTGGGGGCGGTAGTGGGGACGCAGCTACTTGCTCTTCTGCGAAACGGATATGCCGAGTAGGCGTCCACAGTTCCTGAGCGGGAGCCTCGGTTGGCCTACCGTATTGTGTCTGGGGGATGCGATGTGAGCCTGCATCCCTTGACGCTTTTAGGTGTGGGCGGACCGGGCTCGCTTGGGTTGATTGTATGACCACATTACGGCTGACTTTCGTTTCAGTCTTCACAAGAGGTGTTGACTGCTGCTTGATGGCTGCCGCATCCAGGAGGTAAAACATCTGGATGAGAACATCCTCGTTCATCTTGAACAGTCTGCTGAGGGTTTCACCGTCCGCTGCATCAAATTGACCGATGTTCAAGTCATCCTCTAGCTTCTGTTTGACTCTCTGCCGCTGCCCGATTAGTTCCTCGTGTTTGGATTTCAAGGTTATCAATTGCTCGACTGCCTCTTTTCGTGAACGAGCGTGTTCCATCCTTTCTTGTTCGCTTGGATCAGGCTTGCCAAACTCGGAAAGATGTGCTACAAACGCAGCCCTAGCATTATCCCATGCCGAGCTTGCAGCGTTGAGGTGTTTCTGCAATCTTTGGCCTTCAGTGCACAGGAAGGTATCCATGGATTCTCTGATAGCATCTCTCCTTTCCTTTGGAAGTTCGGAAGAGCTTGGTACGCGTTTTGTGGATGCAGGCACTGGTGTGGGTGTAGGCCTTGCAGCCTTCTTTGGAGACTGAGACTTCGCTGGAGTGGGCATAGAGTCCTGTTCCGGCTGATATGGGCTTGGGCTTCTTACGGTCTTCGAAGGCGATCGTATGGGAAGCTGCGTTTGACTGGCACCTCTGGTGAACTCGGTCATCGGTGTTTTCTCGCGCATTTTCTTCCCTGTTGGGGTGGGTGATTTCGTCCGGGATTGGGTATCGATATCCATCTCATCCAGTGCACCAAATTCGTCATCCTCCGAGTCCAAGACCGCATGCCCAACCCTCTTAGTACCAGGTGTGTCCAAACGTCGATCATTTCTAGCCATGGCCCCGGTCTTAGCGAGATCGTTCTTCCGGGGCGAAGGACTACGCGTTTGCTTCCCCATTTTGCGAGCTGGCGCATTCTCCGAGGGTGCGCGGCTCAGTGACTTGCGTTTGCGGGGTTGTGAGGCTATCGCATTCTCTGCATTCGCCATTTGTCTCTCCTCCTCTTCTAATTGCAACATAGCTTCCATGTCGTCGTCTTCTGCTGTCGCGGTGTGCTTTGACTGTTTGCCTACACCGTCTACGATGGTTGAGTATGGTGGAGGAGGGCTGTCGGGGGCCATGACCATATCATCGATATCGGGGAAGTCATCGTCGTCGACGGGCTCTGGACTGAGCGCATGAGCCTTGCGAACAGGTCTGGGAGACTTGGTGCGACGGAGGTCTGCCTCGTACTCGTCGCTCTTTCGTTTCCGACCCTTAGAGGTGCGCGCTGGAACTGGAGAGGAGCGACCCGCGTCGTCACCAGTGAGATCGATTGAGTCGACATCGACTGGCTCGCGGTACTTCGTTCTCGCGGTAGCATGTTGGGAGGCAGGCGTGCCAGTAGTCCCAGTGATACTCCTCACATTCGCTGATAGATCTTGTATATTGTTCTTGAAACTTCCAACATCACTCGGTTCCTTTCGTTCCCTGCCTGCTGATTTGGAAGAGGATACATGTTCAGGCAACCCCGCTAAGATAAGTCTAGGCTTTCCACTCGCTGGAGTGTGCCTCAATCTTGCCATATCCAAGGTCGGGTCTTCCGTGCCTGGCGGGTTGTGTATATCAATAGTCCGTGTTCGAGCGAGAGCGCGGGGTGGAGCGGGACGTTCGGCTGGTAGTGCTGGTGGGGGTGGTGGCGCGGAGGCAGCTTCAGGCTCATCGTATCCTGCGTGGTTGTCCAAGAAGGAAGAATGCTGTTGTGAAATCGTAGCTGAACTCGTCGGAACTGCGTCGGGATCGTATGCAACGAGCGAAGCCGCTGGCGGAATGAAAGGCTTCTCTGCGATCAACCACTTGAGATGTTTGCTAAGATTGTTCTGAGGCATGAGAGCGTCGCATCGTCGGTGTGAGTCCGCATGAATATTTTACGCGTCGGTCCGTGTAGGCATCGCGGTTTTGCAGGCGTAATGGTGGCGATGTCACCGATAGCATCGTTGACCGTGTTGTGCTAACTCCGGAACGCGCCGCGCTAGCACCAAGTCACGTGCTGGGTGGATGCCGAAGAACGTCGAGTGGACCTGCCGCTTTGGAGTCAAACGTGCCGCTTACTTCACGAACCCGCTCAAGACAGCCAATCGCGAAAGTGGCCCGCTCGATGGATCAAAATATGGCGCAGGTTGCGAAGGCACATGTCGCTTCCGGCTATCCTAGGCAATCATCGCGAAATCTAGACTCTTCATAGAGTCAGACGCGTCCCGTCGCTCGTACAAGCACTTCTCGCGCCAACATTTATATGCTGCACTTCTTCACGTTCCAACATCCACGTCGGGAACGAGCTGTGAATTTTCCCAGTTCTACTTCTATACGCATCAATTCAATCCATCATGGAGGTCCCAGCTCACGAGCTGTTCCAAAGACTGTCGACGTCGATCTCAAAGCTACACTCAGGCCCACCGCCTGAGAATGTCCTTCCCTCAACGAATACGTTGAGTGCTGCTCGCTCTATGCTTCACTCCCACCTCCAGAGCCAGGGCGTGGGTCTCGAAGAAAGCATACGGCACATACAAGAGGACCTCGCCCCAGCCTTCAACAGTAGTTCCCGCTCTCCTAACTACTACGGCTTTGTAACCGGTGGTGCGACACCTGTAGCACTTCTTGCCGACAACCTGGTCACAGCCTATGACCAAAACGTGCAAGTTCACCTACCAAATGAGACCATCGCCACAGACGTGGAGGATCGAGCTCTTTCTCTATTGTGCGAGTTGCTCAATTTCGCACCAGAGCAATGGCCACACCGCATATTTACCACAGGTGCGACGGCAGCCAATATCCTGGGGCTGGCGTGTGGACGATAGTATGTGATTGCTGAAGCCTCAGCACATCGTACAGACGTCGAGATTAGCGTTGGCGAACTTGGTATCACGGAAGCTATGCGGAAAGCTGGTATCGACGAGATCCAAATCTTGACCACGGTACCGCACTCATCGCTGAGCAAGGCGGCAAGCATACTAGGTCTGGGGCGGACGAGCGTCAAGTGTCTAGGAGAGCCAGATGCGCCGCACAAATTCGACATGCAGCTACTCAAGAAGTCTCTTGAGCGACCTGGTGCCGCATCGATCGTGGCTATCTCTGCATCCGAAGTCAACACAGGAGTCTTTGCGACTTCTGGGTTAGAAGAAATGCAGGAGATGCGAAAGCTGTGCGACATGTATGGAGCATGGATACATGTGGATGGTGCGTTTGGGCTCTTCGGCCGCATATTGACCTCACCCGCGTACTCCTCTATCACCCAGGCTTGTGAAGGTCTTGAGCTTGCGGATTCGATCACAGGTGACGCGCACAAGCTGCTCAACGTGCCATACGACTGTGGCTTCTTCTTCTCTCGACACCGCAACATCGCTGAACGCGTATTCCAGAATCCGAACGCGGCATACCTCGCTTCTGGGAACGACGCGAACGCCATCATGTCACCACTGAACATTGGACTCGAGAACTCACGACGATTCCGAGCGCTGCCGGTTTACGCCAACCTTGTTGCGTATGGTAAAGAGGGCTATCGTGCGATGTTGGAACGACAGATTGAACTCTCGCGAGGAATCGCAAGATATATTCTGGAGACTGATGGATATGAGCTCCTCCCTCAACACGATACTCCTCAGGAAGACGTCGTAAACAGCATATACATCATTGTACTGTTCCGTGCAACAGATGAAGCACTGAACAATCAACTGGTCAATAAGATCAAGGCAACGAGGAAAATATATGTGTCAGGTACAGCATGGGACGGGAAGCCAGCTTGTAGATTTGCAGTTTCTAACTGGATGACGAACGCCGAGAGGGATTTGCCCATCATCAAACAGGTGTTGCAAGCCATATTGTCCGACAAAGAGAGTGTACAGTCGAAATAGCGAACTGTATTTACAAGAATGGAACGAGTATGAGCGTATTACATGTCCTCCATCTTGTACACTTCGTATACTGGCTCCTCGTATGGGTGTGCTCTGCTTCCATCAGCGATCTTGATCATCACTGGAGATGGACAGACTCACTTTTTCAGTGCTTCCACGGCCTTGACAGTTATGTCGCGCCCCATGCACATGGCCTCGACTCTGTACTCGTCCACTTCTTGTAGTTCACCAGCCTTGCCAATCTAAAAGCCGTTGTCAGACTTCACTGTTCATCACACTGTGGCTCTACCTATGCCTAAGAAACCTACGTGAGGGTCGGCAGCGTTGCCCGGTCTAAATTGTCCCGTTCCTCTGCTTGTGAAGCAAACTTCGGTGTAGCCCCCCGGGCCTGGATAACGCCCTGCACCGGCACTAAAGACAGCGGTCTTGCAGGCGCTGAGGGCAGAGGGAGGGACGAAGAATATAATCTTGAACTTTTGCAGACTTGATGCCATGGTTACGCAGGTAGGAAGTGATGAGTTGATAGTTATACAAAAGAGATTGGAGTACCCGCAGCCTTTTGGTATCAAAGTTATATGACTGCAGCTGAGATCCACGATGATGTGGATGTAGCCAATCGCAACGGTGCCTGGGGCGGGGCTACCTTCACGGCAGCTGCACAGCACCGCATATGGTAACCATGAGCAGTTTGGTATGTGTGAGGCAGACTCTACCAGCAAAACGCGAAGCCTAATAATGGGAAGTCTGTCTGAGAACAGAATCAAAGGCGGTCAAGTTTGCGTTGTTGAGGTGTACCTCGAAGCCCGGTGCAGTCTGACGGTTGAAGGAAAGGTGGCGGCACGTTAGCCCCGCGCCCCGCTACAGGCAGACCGCACGTGTCAGGGTGTTTGTTTACCTGTGCGCACAACACTAGGAAAGTGTCCAGTTGCACAAGGATACTCCGCGCAATTCGCGCCCAACCACGACCAGCCCACAGCCATAGCAATCATGGCTTCCACGTCCCCGAGGAAATCTACGCGCGCCGCTGCGACGCGCCGAAAAGCACCCGTTGTCGACGACTCGGACCACGAGGAGAACAGGACCCCGACGCCCGAAGTCAAGCAGGAGGAGGAGGAAGAATTCACACCGGCCCCCGCGCCACTCAAGACGGGACGGGGACGGGGGAGGCCTCGGAAGGCTGCAGCCCAGAATGAAGAAGCGACACCCAAGCCCGCAGCGAGGCGGCGGACACGCGCCACAGAGTCGGTCGAACCCACGCAGACGCTCACACCCGCGACAGAGAGGACCACCAGGGCGGCTTCACCCTCCAAGGCGGTGCCCAAGAAGCGCGGCAGGAAGCCACGTGCTTCTGTCGCTGCACCTCCGGCTGAGGATACCTCGCACTTGCTCACGCCTGAGCCTTCAATATCGCCCGAGCCCGAGGTTGAGCAGGCGTCCGAAGCCACCGTTACACCAAGCTCGCCGCTCGCCGATAGTACAAACGACACGGCAGACGATGCCACGAATGACATGGTAGACGATCCTACGAGTGACGCTGCGAGCGATGTTACCATGACCGACCGAACGCCGGAGCCTGCACCCGCACCTGTGCCAGAACCCGTACCCGAGCCTGTCGCTGAGGTTACCCAGATAGAAGCGAAAGACGAGTCGCCCGTACCGGAACCGAAGGTCGAGGTCGAGCCTTTATCAGAGCCTCAGCCCCCAGCCAAGGTCATGGAGGATCTCGGCACACAACAAACTATGCTTGAGCCTATAGATATTGTGGTCAAGAGGCGAGCGGCAGGTATCCCCGCGTTGCATGAGCCTGTGGCGCCTAAACAGCGGACAGTAATCACCTGGCTTGTCCTCAATAACTTCAAGAGTTACGCTGGCCGACAGGCGGTTGGGCCCTTCCACGCCTCCTTCTCCTCCGTGGTGGGACCGAACGGCTCCGGGAAGTCAAACGTCATCGACTCGCTTCTCTTCGTCTTCGGTTTCCGTGCAAGTAAGATGCGACAGAGCAAGCTTTCCGCCCTCATTCACAATTCGGCGGCGTTCCCGGACCTGGATTACTGCGAGGTCGAAGTCCACTTCCAAGAAGTCAAGGACCTCCCAAACGGCGGCCACGAAGTCATCCCTGACTCAGACCTCGTTGTCTCTCGAAGAGCGTTCAAGAACAATTCGAGCAAATACTACATCAACAGGAAGGAGTCTACATTCACGATTGTCACGACCCTGCTTAAAGACCGCGGCGTGGATCTCGACCATAAGCGTTTCTTGATCCTGCAGGGTGAGGTTGAATCGATCGCGCAGATGAAGCCAAAAGCACAGGGCGAACATGACGATGGTCTGCTAGAGTATCTCGAAGATATCATCGGCACGTCCAAATACAAGACACCCATTGCAGAGTCAGAGGTCGAAGTGGAGACCCTGAATGAAGTCTGTCGTGAGAAGAGCAGCCGTGTACAGCACGTCGAGAAGGAGAAGAGCAGTCTGGAAGAGAAGAAGAACAAGGCGCTCGCCTACATTCGTGACGAGAACGAGCTGGCCTCGAAGCAGTCCACCCTCTACCAAATATATGTGTCCGAGTTCGACGATCACATTCAAGTCACCCAGGAATCTGTCGGACAGCTCCAGTCGCAGCTTGATGAGGAGTTGCAGAAGCACCAGGGTAACGAGGAAGAGATCAAGGGGCTTGAGCGACAATACAAGACTGGCGCGAAAGAGTGTGAGCAGCTCGAAAAGAAGAACCAGGAGTACCAGAAAGAGGTGGCCCGCGTTGACAAGGAGACGGTCAAGTTCGAGGAGAAAAAGAAGTTCCTGGCTAATAAACAGAAGAAGCTGGAGAAGACCAAGGAGACAAGTGGCTATGGTCGATCGGAAGCAGACAGCCTCGCCAAGCAGTACGCTGCGGACGTCGAGCGCTACAACGAAGAGATTGCTGAACTCGAGCAAAGCATGGAGGTCGAAGCGAAGGAGCTCGAGACGATTCGCAAGAGCTTGGCTGGTAAAACACAGGGTCTCTCCGACGAGATCGCTGCAAAGCAAAAATCTTTGGAACCTTGGAGTGCGAAGATCAACGAGAAACAGTCCGCTATTGCAGTTGCCCAGAGCGAGCTCGACATCATGCGTGAGCGTGAGAATGCAGGTGCCAAGGGTATTGCCGAAGTCGAAGCAAAGATCGAGAGCTTGGAGGAAGCCAAACAGGCGAAGGTTGCGGAACTTGATGAGTGCAAAGCCGAGAGGAAGCGTGTCGAGAAGAACGTACAAAAGACACAGGCTAAACTTGAGGAGATAACTCAACAAGAACCGGCGCTGAGGTCGAAGCTATCTGGCGCACGAGCCAAGGCAGATGAGGCCCGGGCAAGTCTCTCTTCCGCTCAGACTCAAGGCAACGTTTTGACGGGTCTGATGCGTCTGAAAGAATCAGGACGTATCGATGGATTCCATGGTCGACTCGGAAACCTAGGCACCATCGATCAGAAGTACGACGTTGCTATCTCTACGGCCTGTCCGCAACTAGACAACATGGTTGTAGACACAGTAGAGTCTGGTCAGCAGTGCATTGAGTACCTACGGAAGAACAACCTCGGTCGCGCCAACTTCATTCTCCTGGATCGCCTCGCCAAGCGTGACATGTCGCCAGTGCAAACACCCGAGAACGTGCCACGTCTTTTCGACCTTGTCAAGCCTAAGCACGAAAAGCTCAAGCCTGCATTCTTCCAGGTTATGACAAACACGCTGGTCGCCGAAGACCTTGACCAAGCTGAGCGTATCGCATATGGCGCGAAGAGATGGCGAGTCGTCACCCTAGACGGCAAGCTTATCGACACTGCGGGTACCATGAGTGGTGGTGGAAGCAGAGTAGTCAAGGGAAAGATGTCTTCCAAGCTCGCGTCTGACGTCTCGAAAGACCAGGTCACAAAGCTCGAGCATGACCGCGATACGCTTGAACAGACCTTTGCTGAGTTCCAACAAGAGCTGCGGGAGCTCGAGACTGCGCTGAGAGACCTCAATCAGCAGATACCCGAACTAGACACCAAGTCACAGAAGCTTGCGCTGGAACTTGAGAGTTTTGATCGCAATATTGCGGATTCTCAGCGCCGCATCAAAGAGCTAGGTAGTGAACAGACATCCACGAAGACCGACAAGGGACGCATCGCATCGCTGGAGAAGAACATCGCCACGATGGAGAAGGAGGTCTCTAAACTTCGTGCAGAGACTGAGGATATTGAAGCGGAGATCAAGGCTCTTCAGGACAAAATCATGGAGATCGGAGGAGTCAAGCTACGAGGTCAGAAGGCCAAAGTCGATGGTCTCAAGGGACAGATCGATACATTGACCGAGCAAGTGTCCAATGCACAGGTCGCGAAATCAAAGGAAGAGAAGCAGTGCGTCAAGCACGAGAAGGCACATAACGATGCCATCAAAGAGCTCGAAAAGCTTGCTCTTGATGCCGAGAAGGTTGAAGATGATATGGCTTCACAACAACGCGACGTTTCCGGGATCCGACAGCAGGCCGAAGAAGCGCAAGAACAGCTCGAGGCCAGGAAAGAAGAACTTCAATTGGTCAAGAAGGAGCTCGATGAGAAGCTGGGCGAGCTCAACGAGACGCGTGCGGTCGAGATTGAGATGCGCAATAAGCTTGAAGAAAGCCAAAAGACTCTGAACGAGTACCAGAAGAAGCAAGCATACTTCCATGACAAGCTAAGCAAGCTCGCATACCAAAATGTCACCGACTTGGGCGAGGAACAAGAAAACGGAGGTGAAGGTCTCCCGTCTTACAGCAAAGACGAGCTTCAAGACATGGACAAGGCTACTCTCAAGGACCAAATCGCCCACTTGGAGAAGAAGAATGAGTCCACGCAAGTCGACCTAGCGGTCCTCGCCGAGTACCGCAAACGTGTCGAGGAGCATGCTGCGCGCTCCACAGACCTCGCTTCTGCTGTCAGCGCCCGTGACGCTGCAAAGCACAAGTGCGAAGAGCTTCGACGTCTTCGCAAAGAAGGTTTCAAGGCTGGTTTCGACATCATCACTGCGCGTCTCAAAGAGATGTACCAGATGATTACCATGGGTGGCAACGCCGAGCTCGAATATGAAGATACACTCGACGCCTTTTCCGAGGGCATCCGGTTCTCAGTAATGCCTCCGAAAAAGTCATGGAAGAACATCAGCAACCTTTCCGGTGGTGAGAAGACATTGAGCTCTCTAGCTTTGGTGTTTGCTTTGCATCACTACAAGCCTACACCGTTGTACGTCATGGACGAAATCGACGCGGCGCTAGACTTCCGCAACGTGAGCATCGTGGCGAGTTACATCAAGGAGAGGACGAAGAACGCACAGTTCATTGTTATCTCACTTAGAAACAACATGTTTGAACTTGCATCGCGGCTGGTCGGCGTGTACAAGGTCAATCACATGGTAAGCTCATCTCAAGTGCACACTCAATGGCTTCAGCATCGTTTACTGACTTATTTTAGACGAAAAGTGTTACGATTGAGAACAAAGACTATATCATTAAACAGGCTTAATGATTGGTGGGCAACGAAGACTCTTGCGATTGGTGTTTGGTGTTGGGAGTAAACTCGCGGGCACGTATTCGGTATGAAGCGGAATGGGTTGGGCTAGCTGCGATGATACCATACTGAGATACATGCGGCCTGGTACTGAACGAATGCAATGTTGAATGTCATTATCATTATATCTATAAAACCTCGCTTTGAGCACTGATATACCTAACTGAGCGTCCAAGGTTGCGCGAATCTACAGTTGCACGGAGCTAGATCAAACTAGCTTTGCTCGCTCTCCTCCCCTAGGCTCTTTAAGTGGCAGCAGTGTAGTCAATTTCACTTCCCGTCCCTTTCATCAGGCATAGCGGCTGCCTGCGCACACAACAAAACTTCTCGACCGAGGCGTTGCTACGGTTTCCAACTCCCACGCAATCGCCCCTCGCCACCTCGGACCTCCACCTCATATACCGCTTACACTTGTCTTAGCTTTGACCATTGCTAACAACCTACTCGAGTACGTCAACACGGGTTACACCAACTTTCGGCCTACACCACATACCCACCTCCTGCCTCTGCCCCTACCTATACCTATACCCGCAACCACTGCACGTTCTCCACCAACACAATAATACACTTCTACTTCACCAGCACCTCACAACTTGAGCGCGCGACTACGTCAGCCGCTCACAACACCATGGCCCACGTCACTGACTCCGTTCCCACCCCGTTGAAAGGCCACACAACTCGAGATGTTAGCAGCGCAGAAGAGGCAGCGGTAACTCCTATATCCGAAGCGAAAAAGACCTCTGAGAGCCCTCGAGTCGAAAAGAGCAATGGCCAAACTACGCCTAAGCGAACTCTTCGCAGTACCAAGTCTACCCAGACCACTCTGAGCAAAGACACAACAGTCAAATCTGTCGAAATGACGGCTGTATCAGAAGAATCAGACTTATCTGCATCGGCGACAAGCAGCGATGAAGGGGTTGCTGCAAGGTCAGCGTCCGGGACTGAGGAGAACTCTCGCGTAGACCGCAAGGCCAAACCATTCGTCACCTCTTCGAAAGACCCTCGCGCCGTTGCTCAGGAACATTCGTCACATGGCAAGAAGCGCGCGGCAGAAGACAAGAAAGGCGGTCGAGCGAAGCGTCAAGTACGATCATCCCAGGAGCTGGGTCTGACCTATAACAGCATCAAGGCAATCAACATGCCGCCGCGTGATCTCGTGGCCGGCCAAGACCCTCCAGCTCCCACACCCGGTGCATCTCCCTATGGTGACACAGAAGATCACCAGAACAGTATGATTATCTACTTGCTAGATGACTTGGAGCACACATACTCGCAGGCGACTATCTTGTACAACAAGGCATTCCCAAACGATACAGTGACGGATGAAGCTGTACGTCGCCGCCATATTCGGTCTCTCGAGCGCTTACAGAAGCGCTACGGTGCAAGGCCTGCTACGCAGATTGGCGTAGTCGGCAGGAACATCTCGAGACGTGGAAGGCCGCGTGCGCCCCGTCTAAGTGGTATTCAGCCCGAGAAGGACTTGGTTGCTCCCTCCGAGGAGCAGACCGAAGGCGAAGGCGAAGGCGAAGGCGAAGTCTCGGCCCTCGAAGAGACTTCGGCGGATACATCGATTGCTTCTTCGAAGGGTGGCTCGGTCAAAGCCATGAAGCAGGCTCAGCGCGAGAAGCGGAACTACAAGAGCCACGAGTTTGACAAGGCCTGCATTGTTGTTTGGCACGATGCTGAAGGCATGTCGTTCAAGGACATCCGCAACAAGCTCGAGGAGCGTGGATGGTCCCTTGGCGTGCCCACGGTCAAGAAGGAGTATGCGAAAGCTCGTGCTCGCATCTGGGGCACGTCACCAGAACCTGCCGCTGACGATACTAAAGAAGGTCATGGAGAAGTGATCGAAGATGAAGAAGACGGAGACGTGAACATGGAGGAGGAATCAGTTGAGCAGGAGGAGATGTGAGTTGGAGACGACGGGGTGGCAGGCGTCACCGTGCGGCGACCCGATAGCACAGATTGGAGGCGACAAGGACTGGACACATGATTGTAAACGTAGCAGTGCGACCACCTGATACAATGCAATGTTCTATTGAAAATCCCCACATCCGTGCACATTGCGTGAAGTGAATCTTGAACGCAGCGATGCTTGACCGTTCTCTTTGACTAGTTTTAGCTCGGCGCACGGACCACTCTGCCGCGGCCTTGAACCGCGACTGGATTCCATCACTTGTACACGACACGGAGCCATTTGGCTGTATCGACACCCGCGCCCCCGCACGACCGAGAAGCCCCCCGAAGACGCACCCGAACAACCGACGCAACCACCCGGCCTGTCTCTGTGGCGCCTCGCAGTATTTCGAGCGCGGTGATAGCGTGAATGACGGCGCGCGCACCCCTCAACCGCCCTTCTGCCTCGCGGCGCGCTTTCACTTTTTGCGCTTGAGTCACACGCCTATATTAATACCTCAACTGCCCTCCAACTCCCCGAACACGTCCAGCGACGCTTAGCTCCCATAATACCACACGCGACCATGGCCGACGAACACCCACCCCAGAATGTCGGCGGCGACTCCACCGCGGACAACGATGAGGAGGACTTCCGCAAGATCATGCAACAGATGTCGCGGGGCGCTGCCGAAGGCGAGGAGGATCTCCTGGGCGGTATCGCGGATCGGCCGCTGGATATTGGCGAGAAGGCCGACGACGCAGTCGACTACGAAGACATCAGCGATGACGACTTGCCGGACGAGGAGTTTGCGTCGGGCGAGGGCGCCGATAGCACCCAGAACTTCAGCGGAACTACTCTACAGGATTCTGGCGGCGCAGGTGACAACGAAGACGTCGACATGGACGACCTCTTCGGCGACAACCACGACGATAACGATGATCTCTTCGGCGACGATCCCAGCCACTCCGACCCGGTGCAAGAGTCCGCGCGACACGAAGACGACCCTCTCACCTCCATCGAAGACCTTGTCCAGGAAGGCTTCAGTAGTGTCGCAGAGGATAAGCCACAGTCTGCCACCCGCAACATCGCCACCAGTGTCGCACAGCAAGAGGTGGAAGAGGAAGACCCCGAGGTGCGAGAGCAGCTGGCTCTGTTCGCACAGTCTTCGCGCAAGAAGGATGAGCCGGCGGCTGCACCCGTAAAGACATCGCGAGAGGAGTTCGAGAAGATCTGGCCCAACTTTGAGGCGGACAAGCCGCCACGCTTCTTCAGTCTGGTACCTCGAAAGCGCGCTTTCTATATCCCCAAAGTTCCGCAAAAGACACCGAGACCATTCCAAACCAACAAGCTTACCTTGGACCTTGCGACGGACCAAGAAAAAAGCTTCCGGTTGCATCCTACGACCACCACTGCCAAGTCAGGCCGGCAGCAAGAAGAGGAGCAGGGTGGTCTCATTCACATTACCAATACCGCCGACGAAGATGGCGATAGCGAAGATCAGTTAGAGTTGGACAACCTCGACACCATCGACGACCGTGAGATGATCGGCAATGTATCCTGGAGCGACCTACGGATTGCCTGTGAGGATTGGGACGTGCCAGATGGTGCAAGCGATGTGACCATGTCCGACGGGAACCAAGCACCAACGCCGCCTGATAGCATGGGGGGCATTGACTTCGAGCAGTTATCGCCGAACAAGAAGCGGAAGCTTGGAAGCCGTGAGCAGCCCATCCAATTCTCCGTATACGATCACATGGACCTACCCACCTGGGACGATCCCGAGCTTGAGACGGCGCGACTGTCCAAGAAGACTCTTCTCGACATGAACGACCCCCATCTCCTACTGGATGTGCAGCAGCCCAGTGCAGAGCCACCGAAACCTCGGACATTGGGTGTAGGCCTCAAGCGCGACAGCCGCGGAAGTCTTGCAAACCCCATGTTCAAGCGCTACAACATCTCCAACGATGAGGCCTACGACGCGCTCAAGGAAAGCAGCCAACAGAAGGTCCGTAGTACGATTGGCCACATGAACGTTGAGCACAGCTTGCCCGCACTGAAGCTGCAATATCCTTTCTACAAGGTTGCGCTGTCCGACCGCGAACTCCGGTCTTTCCACCGTCCTACTGTCACGTTCAAGCCCGGTGAGCGAGCTAGTATCTCAGTCCTCAAATCTGTCAAAAGGAAGCACAAGAAAAACCTCAAGCCATCCGAAGCTTTCGCGTCAGCAGAAGACCTCAACATTGGCGATAATTCTGACCTCCTCCTTGCCGAGTACTCGGAGGAATACCCTACCACGTTGTCCAACTTCGGTATGGGTGTCAAGATTCTCAACTACTACCGTCGGAAGGACATGGAAGATACTGCGCGACCAAAACCGGAAGATGGTATTGGTGAGACCTCGGTGTTGCTACCGCAAGACAAGAGCCCATTCTCGCTGTTCGGTCAGGTTGAGCCCGGCCAGCAAGTGTTGACGCTTCACAACGCCATGTACCGAGCTCCCGTGTTCAAACATAAGCCCGAACAGACCGATTTCCTTGTGAGCAGAAGCTTCACTGGTGTTAATGGCCCCAAGTACTACATGCGAAACATTCCAAATCTCATGGTCGTCGGTCAGCAGTTTCCTTCTGTGGAAGTGCCCGGTACACATGCCCGCAAGGTTACTGAAGCCTCGAAGAAGCGATTGAAGATGCTCGCGTTCCGCTTGTATCGAAAGGGACAGCAGAAGAATGCGCGTCAACCTTGGGTCAGCAACGAGATGATCAAGCAGCATTTGCCTGGTACCGAGATTGCGCAGAATCGCTCTCGAATGCGAGAAATCATGAAGTACCAGAAGGACATTGGAACTTGGGAGCCGGTGCCTGGAGAGACTGTTCCCGAAGAGCCGATTCTACGCACTTGGATCAAGCCAGAAGATGTTTGTCTGATCGACTCGATGCATGCTGGTGATAAACAGCTGCAGGACGCCGGCATCAAGTCGAACGAGATCCGTGACGACGATGAAGAGGCTGACAACGAGAACGCTGATGTCAAACTCGCGCCATGGAACACAACAAAGAACTTCCTCAACGCTTGCGCTGGCAAGGCCATGTTGGAGCTTCATGGTGACGGTGATCCTACCGGTCAAGGTCTGGGTTTCAGTTTCATCAAGGTTTCGATGAAGGGTGGTTTCAGAGATGTTGGTGAGAGTGCAGCTGATCGTCTCGATAACAAGAAGATGAAGGAGCTTGGTGGCCACAGCTACAATGTCCAGCGTCAACAGGTCATGTACGAGAACGCCATTAAGCGCATCTGGAACAAGCAGAAGGAGAGTCTATCTGCTCAGAACCCGCCCTCCGACACCGAAGACGATGTGGACTCTGCTGTAAACCACAACAACACAGGTCGCCAGCGTTCCGAAGTCGGCACCCCGGCCGTACGTCCTGATGATGAGACCATGTCACAAATGTCTCGCAATAGCAATGCGGACAACAGCGGCAAGAAGCTCAAGATCACTCGCACTATCAAGAACAAGTACGATGAGTACGAGGATGTCACAGAGGTCATCACCGACCCCGCCGTTATCCAGCTCTACATCAAGCACAAGCGACAGCAGCGTCTTCTCAACATGCGCATCGAGGACATCAAACCAACTGGCGATCCTGAAGTGGACAGGGCCCAACAGTTGAAGTTGAAGGCAGAGTTAGCACGTCTAGCTCGCAACATTGAACGCCGTGAAGGTCGTGAAAAGGCAAAGGGTATGCACAAGTCGCAGACCGGAGAAGGTGGTGCGACTGGTGGACCAGGCAAAGGCGGAGCAACACCTCGCAAGTGCGCTAACTGCGGCGAGGTGGGTCATATCAAGACCAACAAGAAGTGCGTAGACAATCTTCCCTTTCTTCAACGAATTTACTGACAGATTTTCCACCAGGCTCTGCCCGCTCCTCAACGGCCAACGGAAGCAGAACGACACATTCAGGGACGCAAGTGCTGCATCTCCCGCCACCGTCGTTCCTGCTACTCCATCCTTCGCCGGCTCACCGTCCTAGAACGACAACGTCACTAGCGGCACAGTGACTGGCTCTCCATCCACTGTTCATAATCCCGGGGCACCCCATTAGTAGAGGACATGATCGAGATGCAACAGCTGCTACGTATCATAACTGGTTTTTCAAGTTTGTACAAGGACATTCGTCCTGCACGGACTATCTGACTATTAACGCATCATGTGTGGTGGTATGAGCATGGGGATTTCGAGTCTTTTTCTCTTTCAATGCATAGCATGGCGTTGGGCGGACCAGGTCAAAACGGTACTCGGAACCTGGGCTTACTTCGGTAGCTCTCATGGCGTTTATTCTTTTGTGAGCACAGGTCTTATGTGCTCCGCTCGTTGACACTCGAGCAAAGTAATCTGTATAACATGTTCCCTGCAGAGGGGCGAAATGAGAGTAATCATTCATGAATTGTGCTTGTCCATGTTGGTGATCATGTCACTGTTTGTCGATAGATGATCATGCCAGGTTGGTCGACTTGATCTGGTCATCCACATGTCCTCTATTTCAGTAGAGTAGAGGACCTCACGTACGTTGCGAAGGAATACATGATAATGCATCCACAGTCTCATACATTGACTATACAAGAAGATAAGAAAGAGTTGATACAGACGGCAAGAAAAAATCGCACAAAATCCATGTGAACTCTCTCGCAATGCTACGTTCACTTGAAGCAAAAATGCTTTCCCATGCAAGGTTGGTCTCCAAACACCTCCGCCAATATACACATTCCTATATTCGCCTAAAACCCCACCTTCCATATCCTACACCACCCCATTATTCATCCAGATAACCGATTTTGCAGAATTGGTTCAGACTCCGCACATCCAACTGAGCGGTAAGCAATGCGCCGAGCATGGTCTCTTTCCGAGGTAAGATGTCTGCCTTGACTTTCCACGAGCTACCGTTGAAGTTGAAAATCTCCATGTCGTCGTCTTCATCTTCGTCATAGTCGTCCTCATCATCGTGTTCCATGTGCCCGTTTGTTTGCTGTACGCCCTTGACCAGCGGTTCACCACCCTTTGACTTGTCACCTAGGCGTTTCAGGGTTGATAGCGCGCGATGGACGATGAGCTGGAAACCTTCCCGGTCATGGTCCATGGGCCGTTGGCCGCGGTGATTTGGCGGTTGTGGGGGGTGCGGTATGGCCGCATCGGTAGCGGATAGCGACATGGCGAACTTGAGTAAGCTATGCGCCCAGCCGTCTTCCGACTCGAGCCATGAGCGACAGATACCGGTCTCGGGCCCTGGAGCTAGGCTGGCGAGTATATCTGCCGCCAACATGCCCTGCATCAGGTATGCTTTCCGTGACTCTGCAACACGCGCTTCGAACATGCGCACCTCCTTGGGGCGTGGCTCTTTCATCTGGTACATTTTGTTTTCAATGTAGTTGCGGTCCGGCACAACGGAGATGGCGAGGGCGAAGGAACGCGTTAGGAGGTCGTACGCAGGGATAGATGTTGCCTCGTTGATGAATATTTGCTTGTAGTAGGTCCGGTTGGGATCATCGCGAGCGAGGAGTTTGGCAAGACTATCAACGGCAGAAGGGAGATAGCGGTGGATTTGCGGGTTGAAGGGTGTGAATTTGACAGGCTCAGCGGGTCGCGGAACTGGAGCAAAAGCGCAGAGGAAGTGCAACACGGCGTATGCGTCTTCACGATTTGGCAACACAACCTTCGCGCTTGTGTTAGAGAAGAAGGTGACTACATCCTTCATGAAGTCGAAGGTGTTGATGTGTGATCGTAGCAACAGTACGCGGGTTCCGACAAGCCGTATGAAGTTTGCGAGAAACTTGATTACTGGAGCGCTGACCAAAGAGTCGTGGTTGACTTCGAGGAAAGAAAGGTTTCGGAAGATGGTGGTGATTGCCAGCAGCCGGTCTGCAGTACGGTCGAGCATGTACTCCTTCGTACCAGCCTGTGGGAGTTCTTGTAGTGCCGAGGCTTCCTCGCGACAGTGATGTAGGACGTCCTCGTATGGGGTGAGATCGATGATATCAGTGACTTCGGGATTGTCGTTGCCTAGTATCTCCAGCTGATCTTCGGCGTACTCCACCAGCACTTCTGTCAAGTCGTCGCAGTGCGACAAATTGAACTGGACGGTGTTGTCATACGTTATCCGCGTCAAGGTATCCAGACCCAAGCGCACCTCCGCATGTAGTCCCGACTTGATACTCATGATGATGGCACGAACGTCGATCACACCCATCTCCGGTAATAACGGAACATTTGGTTTGTAGTTTGTGATTGTGTCGATCATGTTCTTGAAGTTGTCGGAGTCGAAGTCGAGACCTCCCCATGTATCTTGCGTTCGGTAGGCGGGCTGATAGACCCTCGTGCCATCATCTTGCTCGATGACTGGTTTGCGTTTCTCGGGCTCCTCAACGGCGGCCGCGGCTGAATCTGCGGCGGCGTTCTGTTCTTGCTTCATTGGTGACGACTGCGATTGGCCAGGCTCTTGTCCCTGAGTAGGTGTCCCTTCCAGCTGTCTGCTGAGGCTTTTCCGCGCGTTTCCGTCCGGCTGTGGTGTGGTGCCGTTGACGCTTGGTAGCGCTGCATTGCTCTGTAAAGGCGTCGACTGGTGTGGATGTGGGGAAGGGTCGAGTTGCTGATGCGGCTGTTGGGCAGGCGGAAGCGACTGCCGTTGCTGCTGTTGCTGCTTCATCGCCTCCTGTGATCTCTGTAGTTGCTGCAGATATTCCTGGTGTCCTGCAGCATTGACTTGTTGTCCCGGCATAGTCGGTCTTGTTGGCGACATCTGCTGACCCACAGAACCCATCTGGTTCATCTGGCCCATTTGACCCATTTGATTCATCTGTCCCATTTGGCCCATCTGTCCCATCTGTCCCTGCGGAGGCATACCCTTCTGTTGCATTTGCTGTTGTCTTTGCAGATATGCGGTCTCGTAAAGGCTTAGGTTCTGTTCGTATATCTGGCGCAGTTCGTTGGGGGCGTTTGGGAACTGTTGTGGATGTATGTTCATCATTTGCGCGATTCTGGGCCAACCGTTTTGTTGCGTCACAAATCGATGGCCCTTGAAGCGCATGACGGCCGCGTAAAGGTTCTGGAGATTTGTCGGCCGACCGGCGCAGAGTGGTTGGTGGTTGAAGGGTCTATTATGCTGGGCCATCAGCGCCTGAACATTCTTAATGAACTGGTTGTATTGCGACTGTTGGTTCTGCGCTTGCCCTTGAGCCTGCATCATGTTCTGTTGCATGCCCGGATGCTGCATTGGGTTTTGCATTGGATTCTGCATTGCGCCTGGCATCTGCGCGCCTGGCTGCTGCCCTTGTCGCGCAGCCATGTTGCTCGCGGCAAGATTACCCAACTGCTGCTGCTGTTGCAGGCGCATTGCGTATTGCCTTTGCGCCTCTTGCTGTCGACTCTGGAGATTTTGTGATAGTTGCACCGACTGTACGGGGAACTGGTTTCCGGAATTAGCATTGAAGGCTTGATTCATAGGTGAAGCCTGGAAGTTCATGGGCGACATCTGCGGCGCGTGGGGATTTTGCGCTGGTGAGGCCGTGTTCATGCGCTGGCCTCCCATCTGGCCGGGCGCGAAGTGCTGGCTCTGCATGGTGGGCGAGGGCGTGTTAGTGAAGCCTTGCTGGTGCTGGAAGCCGAATTGGGCTTGCTGTGAAGGTGTCTGAGAGCGCGATAAAGATAGAGCGGCGCCGGACGAGTCTCGTTTCTGGGGCACCGAGGGCATAGGATTGAACGGGCGCGCGCCATTCATCTGGGGTGTTGCGATTGCGCTCGGGTCGATGAAGCTCGACGGATCGTACATGCCGTTCTGGGGGGATTGGAAGTCCATGATGGTGCGCTACTGCCGCGAGCAGTCAAGAGCGGCGGCGGGCAGGGAGGGGACAGGCGCGTGAAGGCAAGGACGAGGAAGAGAGCGATAGGCGCACGTGAGTGTCTGGGTTGGATATGGCTAGTGGTCCGTCAGCAGGCATGTTGATGTTTAGATGGACGCGCCTCTAGCAGCAGCCCTCCGACGAGACGCAGGCGCAGGACAGGGACGCGGCAGGCGGAGGCAGGATGAGATAATACACACCGGGCGCGACAATAGACCGACGCTAAAAGGATCTTCTCATCAGGGCAGGACGGATAACGAGTGGCTTTGAATGCGGTCGATAACTTGACGCACCGCAGACGCGCTTTGCGGACTATGCGTTGCTGAGAGCGGAGGAAGGAACAGTTTTCTTGGCGGAATCCCAGCCTCTACTTACTCTAGCCTGGTCGGGAGCATCACGAGACCTAGCAGTGTCCGCGACTCCAAAACAGAGCGCACGTCGCCCGCAGAGCAGAAGCAGCCGCAGAGTCTCCAAAACATACACGCAGGCCACAGTCGCATCCGGAGCCGTAGACGCGTTCGCGCGTTGCGACAGACCAGTGGAGTGCCTGCGTTGCCGGCAACTCACAAGCCTAGCCTAACTCAATTTGATTTGATTTCTCCGGGTCTTTGGCCGTCGTGACACGGAAACACACGTCTCTCCACTTATTACATCACTTTGTTCCTGCAGGAAATGGCGCTGTTATCGCACACAGCTGGGCGTCGAGAGTGGGCACACCCAGACCGCTTGACTCTGCGTCGAGAGCCCAGCCAACCGTTGAACCGCCCCAAGCTACTCCCAGAGTCAGCGCACCAGTGTCCTCGTCCGATACTTGACGCAATCCGGCCTCTCTGCTCTGCCCTTGAATACGATGCAAATTCGCAACAATCCTATACCCGTTGGTGATCGGCGCGTCACACGCCAGCAATCTACCATGGCGACTGGGGGTATACATGTCAGATTCGGCGCTTGTGCCATCGTACACACGCATCGAGGCCCATACTCTATGCTGTTGTCTTCATACTCTATAATTTTCACAAAGCATTCCTCGATCAATACATGTCAGGTAATTAGTCCCCGGTCGTTGTCGTGAACCGGCGCGGGATTTAAACACTTCAAGGGGGCCAGGTAAAACTAGACTTTAGAGCTGATCCGTACTCCACATCTGCTTCCAGCCAGAAGGAAAGGTCACACCGCGAGTTGAATAACGTCCCTCATACAGGCCCATTGCATAGCTGTCTCGAGCCATGAGCAAGGGTCTTCGACTATCCCTTTAGTATACCATAGAAGCCTGGTTGCAGTGGGTATTGACGCGCAATACCGATGTGTTACAATCATACTGTCCTAGTGTATAGGTCTGCCTGCGTGTAACAAGAGCGTCGTGAATTTACTTTTTCACGTGTCGCAACAGATGGCGTCTGAGCTAGCTGGCTGGGGCCCTGGAGTGATCGTCGAGCTCACGTGACGTCGGCGGCACCGCCTCGCATTGCCCGATCGCGCCTTCCATGAGCTTCATCAACATTGCGACACACAAGCACCGCCTTCACCAACATCCCGCCACAAACAATCACCACTGACGAATACTGTCTCTCGCTGCTGATATCCCCCACCGACTTACAACTACACAAAGTCCATCCAGCTACTATCATCATGGCTGATACCGCCATGGAGAACCCGGCCAACACCGTCCCGCCGCACAAGAAGCAGCTCCCGTCGTCGATACCCAACTTTGATACCCTGGAGGGCTTCTCCACCGAGGGCAGCGATGACTACTCGACCTTCAAGAAGCTGCAACGGCAATTAGAGTTCGTAGCGCTCAGGCACATGGAACCGCAGGTGGCTAACAGTCGCAGGTACATCCATCTACAGGAAGAGTACATCAAAGATGAGCAACGGAGTCTGAAGCGAGAGTTGGTGAGGGCACAGGAGGAGATCAAGCGCATTCAGAGTGTACCGCTGGTGATAGGGCAGTTCATGGAGGCCATCGACCAGAAGTAAGCTTCAACACAGGCACAGCGCTTGCGTCATGACACTAACACGCGCAGCACCGGCATCGTACAATCGTCCACCGGCTCCAACTATGTCGTCCGCATCCTCTCCACTCTCGATCGCGAACTCCTCAAGCCATCGTCATCCGTCGCGCTGCACCGCCACTCAAATGCCCTCGTCGACATCCTGCCACCAGAGGCCGACTCCTCGATTGCCATGCTTGGTCAAGACGAGAAGCCAGACATCACGTACGCCGATGTTGGAGGTCTAGATATGCAGAAGCAGGAGATTCGGGAAGCTGTTGAACTGCCGCTCACACACTTCGACCTCTACAAGCAGATCGGTATCGACCCACCGCGCGGTGTACTGCTATACGGACCTCCGGGTACAGGAAAGACCATGTTGGTGAAGGCTGTAGCAAACAGCACGACCGCGTCCTTCATCCGTGTTGTCGGTTCGGAGTTCGTACAGAAGTACCTGGGTGAAGGCCCACGTATGGTTCGTGACGTGTTCAGAATGGCGCGCGAGAACTCGCCATCCATCATTTTTATCGATGAGATTGATGCTATTGCTACAAAACGTTTCGATGCGCAGACAGGTGCCGACCGAGAAGTTCAGCGTATCCTGCTCGAGCTGCTCAACCAGATGGACGGTTTCGACCAGACGTCCAACGTGAAGGTCATCATGGCGACGAACCGCGCGGATACCCTCGACCCTGCGCTGCTCCGACCCGGTCGTCTCGACAGGAAGATCGAGTTCCCTTCGCTACGCGACCGCCGTGAGCGCCGTCTTATCTTCTCCACCATCGCTAGCAAGATGAGCTTGTCGCCTGAGGTAGACCTTGACAGCTTGATCGTCCGAAACGACCCCCTCTCCGGTGCCATCATCGCAGCTATCATGCAGGAAGCGGGTCTGAGGGCCGTACGCAAGAACAGGTACAACATTATCCAGAGCGATTTGGAGGAGGCATACACCAGCCAGGTCAAGGGTGCGGCAGAGGCCGACAAGTTCGATTTCTACAAGTAAGCGCATCGCTACTTGTAAGGGACTTGAGAAGGGACATGCACCATTGTACTACTAGATAGACTAGGCCCTGGGGTCTCGTATCCTATGAGGCTATATACCGTGGTCGCTTGGGTAATGCATGAAACAACATGAATATCACCTTGACTACGCCTCGATTGCTGTTGTGTGATCTAGACGTTGCGTTTCATCTAGACCAGGGCTTGTGCACTACTAAGCTACATTCTTCACGTTCAGGTAAAAGGAAGTGGAAGAGAATATTCCTATGTTTACCACATCGGGCGAAAACGCCCCATGTTTGCATACTCAGTCCTTTCCTCACTGCGTCTGCCGGATTACACATGTCTTAAAGCATGGCTGTATTATTCTAATTCGGCAAGATATGTCAAGATAGTCATTGATTGTACTACTGCGGTAACAATATATACAAACATCACGCAAATATTATTATTGGTGAGTGATTATAGTTCAAGAAGTATCTGACGTACCAACGTAGACAAGAGACTATGCAGTACATCACAGGGCAGTCCTTGTACACGGGAAAAACTCTATGGATTTCATGAGATTTTGCACTGACTTTGATATTGTATCCAGTATACTACACATTGACATCCATCTTGTGTCGCCATCTATAAGCCATTTTAGTTACATACCATCAAGATCAATGGAGACAAGGTTACTTAATTATATGCATTTATAACTTCTTTCGTCTATCTACCAGATATGCCACCAAACGCTCCTTTCTGTCAGCATACCCGCTTCTCCTTCCCTTTCCCACGCCGTCTCTTCTTGGTATCACCGGCAACTCGCAACCAAAATCCACCAACAACTATTATTGCTGCGTCTTCCTCCTCCATCCACCCGACTAAGAACTATCCTACAAAGACACGCAGCAGCGGCAACCGACTCCACGCACTAGCACCTCAAGCTCGGCAAAGACAGAGGCAAAGGACAACAATTGCACCGCAGGCCATCCGTTCCATTCCGTGATCCAACAATAAGGGAGAAGAGCTACATATCTCCCAGAAAGGAAAGAGAAAAGAAAAAGAGAAAAAATGTGACAAAGGAAAAGCAGGAGCGACTCGACGCCCTATAGTAACGGGCGGCGGCTCATGGTATCATGCATTCGCGACGCAAGGGAGCGACAAAGGAAAGGTCCGGTGGATTGCCAGACGGTATGCAAAAGGCGTTGTATGAGAAGTTATGGTGAAATGACGAGTTCGGTACAGATTCGTTAACCAGTTTAGCCGACCCTGATAGTGGTCTCTAATGGCGTGCGCGGTAGATCTTTGTCCAAAGAGGCTCTGGGTATACCTCCCCTCTTGTCCTCCTTTGGTGGTGTGGGTGGTCCAGAGTGCCTGTTGGGCATGTATTCGGCGTCCTTTGCCGGTGTAGGCGGGCGCCCATCGCTACTCGCGGTGCCAGAGTCCTTCGGCGGTGTAGGCGGCGGCCTTCCCTGTGCATGATCCCTTTCCCTGGATGTAGACCTGGCTCTGGCTTCAAGTCGTGGAGGGCCGAGGTAGGGCGCTCCTGTGGGTGGTGGTAATGATGACTTCTCGCTACTCGTATTGGCAGCATGGCGATCTGAGGCACTCCGGTTGCTGTGCCCGCCAACACTTGAAGATTCACCGGCCTCTTCCACCACAGGCAGAGTGGTCCCAATCTCTCCTCTTTCCGCCGACGGACTACGTACTGCCCTCAAATGTAGATTGGGTACGTTTTCTTCACCATGACCTTGTCGCCGCGAGCGGTCGGCTTGATGCTCGGCCTTCTCCAGGACACGGTCGGTCGACGATCGCTGCGCAGCAGTCGCATTGACACCGTCAAGCGAGAGTTCGTTGAGATCGTTTGTAGCCTCTTCCATCTTCTCACGCTCGGCCGCTTCTCTAGTCTTGGTGACACCGCTGATAAACTTGATGAATCGATCGCCGTATCGCTCGGGAGGTATAGCAGATATTTGAGACTCGGTATTAGCAATGCCTTTAATAAAGTGCTCCATACGTTTGATGAAAGAGTACTGGAGCATAATTAGTATTTGGCGAGCCCTATGCGCTGTACGCTGCAAACTTACGTGTGTCAGACAGTCGATAATGCCGAGGTAGTATATCTCTTCTCCGGGGGTTTCGTCCTCGTGAGTGGCTCGGAAGCCACCATCGTCAGAATAGAAGTAGAAGTTCCGGTTAGGATCTTCCAACTCGTTCGGCATCTTGCTAGACGTCTGACCCATGGGTACTGGTTTCTGTGTCTTGACCATCTGCCTCAGTTCCCTTGCTTTCCGAGCACTCTCCAACTTCGAAGGCGTGCGCATAAGCTGATTCGGTTGGGGCTCTGGTGCTTCCTCTCCACCTGGTGAAAAGACCTTGAGTGTCTTGTCTCGCAGGTTCTCCTCGTTACCCTTTTCCAGGTCGTGGATACCAATGAGGAGCGAATAGTCCATTATGTGTAAGCGCTGCAGCAACTTGACGTCTCTTTGCATCTGCTCGATGAACATCTTCTTCTTGGACGGCCCTAACTCAAGATGCTGGTTTCTGCGTAACCAATTGAGGTCCTTCAGTGTCGCGCGGGGGTTGGTTGCCAAGTTCTCTTCCTTAAAGTCTCGCCCAATGGTAGAACCCTTGAGGTCGAATGTGCTGTGGATGTCTCGATGCGGGGGAAACAGGTTGTTCATGACGACGAAGTGGATTTTGCGTCCATAGGGTATCTTTACGCGATGCAGGCCGTAAAACTGGGAAAGAAGAGTGTTTGGGTTCTCTTGCACGTGGTTGTAGTAGTCCTTGAGAATCTTGCGGAGGAACTTATGTTCGGCGTGGTGGATGGTTTTGATGATGTACTTGTAGTCGCGGGAGAAATAGAAGAAGCTGCCACTCTTGCCGGGAGAGCCGAGCTCGGAAAGGATGTATTTGCTGGTCAGCGACACGAGATAATCGGCAGGGTCGAGCTTGAAGGTAGTGCGGAGATGGCGGAAGACCCATGGTGCATAGTCCTTGAACTTGAAGTCGTATTTGGCGGAAGGAGTAAGCTCGTTACCAGTTCTGTCAAAGTGTCAGTATTGTGCGAATAAGCAAAGAACAGAGGTCTGCCAGACGAAGTGGAGATGAACTCTAGCAGGTGCTTGATGTTGCAAGGAAAGCCGGCCGGCACGTACATGTCAAACGAGAACTTGTGCTTCGCGTCAAAGTCGGCATCAGTGAGATCTCGGTCCATCTTGGCGTTGGTTCGCGAGACGGTGAAGCGGATACCCGTCAACATGTTGTAGGCTGTCACCCAGTTGACGTGGTTCTGGTCGACCTTGGTGCCTACCACGACGCGGTCTTCGTCTTCGTCCTCCTTGCGCTTCCGCTTGCTTGCTCGCTTCTGGCGGATGTGCTCAGCCCAGCGCGCGGCCTCATCGTCCTGGGGCACCTCGTCGAGATGCATGTCGGAGTTGACGGAGCGTGTGGTCCGACGCACAAGCGACATGGAGCCTCTCCGTTTGTGCGGTGTGGAAGGCGAGAAGCGTCCACTAGCGCTGATGACGTCGTCGGTGTTGTTCTGGGGTTCGCGGGCGCGCGATGTTTGCAGCTTGGGGACCTCGAGGGTATGACGTTGCTGCAGACGATGAGGTTGTTGAGAGGGGCCGGGGTTGTTGTGGTTGAAGGCAGGCGGGGAGGAGACGCGATGCGCTTGGCTCGGTACCTGCAGACTGGACGTGCCCTCGTCGGGTTGGGGCTGCGGCGACGGCGACGTGGGAGGATGGGAGACGGAGCCGACGTGCGGAACATAGAAGTCCCTGCTTGCTTCTTTGGTGCCGTCTTGAGCATCGATCTGGCCGAGCTCGACGTGCGTGGTGCTGCCACAGAGGCGGTCCTTGGTCTTGCTGCTGTGTATCGAGGCGAAGTAGCCGTCGTCTCTGCTCGGGCGCTCGCTCGACTGCCTCTGCGTGTCGAGCGACTTGGTGTTGGAGCTGTCGGCGTCCATGTAGTCTCCTCTGCTCCGGGCATGACGTGCGTCGTCCTGGGACAGGCGCTTGTCGATGCTCGCGGGCCTGGCCGGGCGGCCGTTTGCCATGGGCTGCATTCCATTGGCCATCTTCCCGTTCATCGCGGCAGCGGTGCCATTGGGGGGCGAGCGGTCCGATGGCGAGCGCGCGGGGGGAGGCGGTGATGTTTGAGCATGTGCAAAGGAAGAGCGGTCGGTTGCTTCGGCGCCATACGAGGGCATCATCTGCGACTCATGGATGGTTACGCTCATCAAAGAGGCAGCCTTTCCCGAGCGCTGCGGAGGAGGGGTCGGCGGAGCGTGAGAAGCCAGTGTGTGTGTGCGACGTGTGGCTGGTGAAGGTCGGGTTGGGCGTCGTCCGGGGGATTGCGTAGTGCAGCGCCGGCAGAGACTAGGTACCAGAGCGGAGCAGAGCAGAGCAGAGCGGCGCTGAGGGGAGGCAGCGGCGGGGCGGCAGGCGCTGGAGCAATGGGGGTCGTGATAAGAAAAACGGTGGGCGCAAGAATGGGCGTGGGTGTGTCGGCGGCCAGGAGTCGAGTCGAGCTGTGATGCTCAATAGTTGGCACTTCGCTCAGCCCTTTGCTCGCCGGGCGCGATCCGACTTCCGTCTTGCGCTAGCCTTGGCAGGTGGACAGTGCCTTATTGCGCGCTGCGAAGCCACCAGCAACATGACCACGGGCCCGGCTCCTGCTGCATCACGGCAGTTTCAATGCAGTCGGACATGCTGGGCCCCATTCACCACTGCATTGCGCTGCTTTCCACGCCCCAAAGGCCCCATCGCTGCGGTACTTGGACATGTTGTCTGCGTTGCGCGCGCCCGTAGAGGGAGATTGCGCGTCTGGATTAAGAACAGGCGGCATGCATCCCTCAGCCACACCAATAGTCCCAGCAGCCCGGGTGCGGCGTCATGCTGTGGCTCGCAATCACCCTATTCTTAACCATGGCGTGCCAAACTGAAGGTTATTTTCTACACCAAGCTGCACCTTGCTATTGCTATTGCTATGCAGTCCCCATCCATGCAGCCCACGTTGTCGCCCCGAGCACCGGACAACAGAGGAGGCGAGCCGGCCTTGCCCTGCGCCGCACGCTGCCCACTTGTCTGTCTTCGGCTCTATTTAGCTCCAGCTCCACTCCCAATCTCCTGGCTAACCCAGCCCTGTTTTCGTCCGCCCATCACAGAATGCGCAACACCTGGGCGACCAAGTAAGGGTCCAGTGCTCCATCAAATACATGTCCTCCCCGCAATGTCCAGGCGTAGACACATCTGACCAGTCTGGAACATCCTCACACTCGACAGTGCATCTCTGTTGAGCAGTGCGCACTCGGGGCCAACATTGAAGATCCGCGCTCTCCACGCTAGCCATCTTTGGCTTCCCTTTATGTGCCCTGCACGCCAACATATATACCCATGCTTGAGCATGCGACTCCAGTAATGGCGAGTTCAAAGTCCTTGTCGCACCTGAGACGACATGGAGACTGCCAAATCTCAAAACACCCTTATCGCGCAGTCGGTGTATGGCTGGGAGGACTTGGTAAATAGGCAGTAACCGCGCTGTCTTCATCCCACAGCAATCCGATGCTTGTCGCCGGCCCTCAGCGAACAGACTTCGGTATTTGGCAGCGTCTTCCTGATGACACCCTCTTCCACCATCTTCTTCACTTCGTCAACCGCGTGCTGTGCAATCTGAGTCAACTTGACGGCCCAGCCCCGATTGTCCTTGTCTGCATCATGGGCAGATATCCAGGCTTTGGCATACAGACTCTTGGCGATCTCTGTGCCACCGGGACTGCCAGCTGATATGTTACCTCCAAGCCACCAAGGGTTCTCAACGCAGTCAAAAGAATGTAGAAGCGCTGTGAGGGGAAGCGCGGATTCCGATACAAGGTAGGAGCTTGCGTAGGGACGAATCACGTCGTACGAAACACCGTGAGGTGAGTAAATGACAGACAAGGTCTTCTCTCGATCGTTGTTTGGTGACGGCACCAACGTACGGGGCGATGAGGCGATTGTCATTGGCGATCCTGGAGAGGGGGGCGGACTCATAGGCAGGTTGATGTAGTGCATTGGGCTTAGCGACGAGAGTACTGTGCAAGGAGGCCGATATGTTATCCCGATCGCGTGATGTACCTTGGAAAGGTCCCGCTTGGCTGGAATCCAAGTCACCGTCACCTCACCACATGTCCCTCGGGGAGACGGCGGCGGTAATACTATACGGTGTATGGACTGGCCATCTCCCTCGACGTACTTCGGCAGAGCGTGCACAAGGCTGGGACGAAAGTGTTTCCATGAGCGAATCTTCTTGGCCGCAGACGGTATGGCTAAAATAGTTGCTTCGCAGTCTGGTGGGAGTTGGCGCAAGGTAGCTTCATGGCAGTGGTCTGGCTTGTCTTGGGATATAAGCACGAGGTCGGGTTCGCGGTCAAGGTCTCTCAGGCTCGCGACGGATGGTTTCGCTCTCTGTACAGAATGCGAGAAGACGGAGTTTAGGATGATGGAGGGCCCTGAAAGCCAGGCTGGTCAGGAAACATTAGCACCCATCTACAAGTCGGCCTCCAGCGGTATCAAGCGCGATCTTCAGAGACTTACGGTCAACCAGAATCGTGAACGATCCTGGGAACAATCCCGGCGACGATAGTGGGGCAGCGGGTGGGTCAAAGGTAAGGAGAAAAGAAGTGTCTCCATTCAGCGACTCGACGGAGAGAGCCATACTAGCGAAGAACAAGTGCAAGACAATGTCGGCCACGCGCACGACGGGGTAACGGCAACGTAAGACATGAAGAAAGGGAGGCGAGGCGACAGGCTACGCGCTGCCGTGTCAGTCTGTGATGCCCATGTCAATGATGATTGCGGGCTTGCGCCATCGCCTTGGAACGCTCAGCAGAAGCAATTGTGCTGGAAGGTTGACGCGAGAGGGTAGTCGCAGACGAGCGTGGACGAGAAACAGCAGGTGCAGACGAGGTGCATGTGACGAGTTTAGAAAGCCATAGGTAGCAACACGCTGCTCCTGTCACTCAACAATTTCCACCCCGGCGCGTCAAAAGCTCGTCTTCTCGTGCGTCTTCTTCACTCTCCGTCCCTCTCTTCTCTGACGTTTCCCACTACCCTTCCACCTCACCCCAAGTCTGTTGCCGAAATGTGGTAGATGCAGCTCCCTGCAACCAAGTGCAGCCTTCCTGGACCTGCCGCCGGCCGAAACTGGCTTTAGCTCGGCATCTGAGGAGCAAAAATCTTCATGGCGCCGCAGCCGATGTCCTGGTGAAGAGTCCGAGCAGTAGATCGCATTGGTCAAAATTCTTTGCATGCACGGGACTTGAGCTGGGAGGAGGCTTCTGCGCCGTCTAGCTGATTATGAGTCGTCTTGCTCCCAGCCATCTCTGATTGGAGCGCGCAAATCCCCATTCAAGCGGTAGGTCATTGGGCAGCACGAAGCTCTCCAAGCTATCAGCTTCTTCGCCTCAGCTCCAGGGCAGCCGTCTAATTGCTCCTCCGCTCGAGCTTGTCGTGGCGATACAGTTCTACCCTCACGACAGCGGTGCAGTACCATTGCTTCTTCTTCCACATGGTCAATCGTGATTCCTGAACACAGCCTCTACTTGATCACTTTCTCTCCAAGCCCCGCCGCCGTTCGCAGCTGCCCCGCATCCAGTTACGTCTATCCGCAGTAGCAGCAACTTCAGCTCAGAGCTTCTTCCACCCGCCGTAGTCACCACACCCGCTCCTGCCGTCACTGTAGCCTCCCCCCTCAGCTGCGCAAGCTCGGACTGAGCTTCCCCGTCCCAGCGCCTCGCTTTCCACGTGCCATTGCTTCGTCGCGAAGCTCCTGCCATTGATGCTCGCAGCCATGCCTCCGTCGCGCGCAGCACCGCTGACGAGCTCCTTCTCCGTCAGCGACGAGAACAATGTCGTAGTATGCCCGCTGCGAAACCACGACAGCTCGGCCTGTCGCAAGCGCTGCACCGGGGTAAGTCTCTCCCGCTGTTGCTTCACGTTACAGCAAGCTCCAAAGCTCCAGAGCTCTGGGGTGCAGACTAACACATGCGTAGGAGAAGCGTTTCCGGTCCATGCAGGAGCACATCCGCCGCGCCCATCCTGAGCACTACATCTCCAAGTTGCCGGCGACTGAGGTAGGCTTGTCCACGGCCAGCGCTGGCCGAATACGCTGCTGACTGTTTCCGCTTGCAGGAGAGCTTCATGCTTATGGTCAACACACCACCGCAAGAAAGACCCCCACCTCCACCTGCGACGACCTCAGCACCGCCCCAGCAGACGTACGACTATGGCGGAAGCGAACACAACTCCTTCTTCGAGACCGACTTCGGGACGAATCATCTTCGCACATCGGACGAAATGCGCCGGCCGTCACTCTTACCCGCCGCGACTGCTGCGGCTGCCCTGGCCTCGTTACACAACCATCGTGCCGAGTACGACTGGGACTCAGATCCGGTATGGACCCGCGTTGCACCTTCCCCGCACACCAGGCTAACAACTGCTGTGAACAGGACGCAGCATCCGATCCCGATTCAAAGAACTACAGGCCTCGCGCACGATTCGCTCCGACCACCATAGAACAACACATCAATGCCGAAGAACCTTACTACACATCTACTTCCATACAGCAAGAGCTGCTCCCCTCCTCCCTCGCACGATCGCCTCCCGGGCGTTCCTCCACTCTCCCTCCTGGCGCTCACTCTCTCAAACCGAACAGACCCCGGAAGTCATCTGTAGGACAGAATGCTCGTAAGGGCAAACACGAGCGGCAGAAGTCCAAGGACTACTCGCGCAGGCTGAGCTACGACAGGAAAGCATACTCGGCTGAGCCGGCAACCGCTGCGGCCATTATGGGTAAACGGTGGGAAGACTTGATTGATGCTGCTGCTTCAGCCACAGAAGAGGATAGCCGAGATCTCACGCCGGTTGGTGTCACACTCTGCTACGCTATTCTATCTAACATGAACAGGTGCCACAGTCGCCAAACCAATCCCCTCACATGATGAACAACAGAACCTCTCTACCTCCCTTCAACTTTGCTTCACAACTTCAGTCATACACGGCATCACCTTTGAATAACGCTCTGACGCCTCCACCTCCGGATATGTCGGACCTTCAGCCTTTCCCTTCCGTCGAGTCTTCCATTGAATCAGCCATGTCCGGCCAAAACTTCCACATGCATTCCCAAGGTCTCTCCGATTCATCTCCTAGCTCTCTTTTCCCTGTCCAGATCTACTGCGCTGCATGTCGGAAACTGTCGATATTGCGCGACAGCTATGCATGCTCAGAATGCATTTGCGGTCTGTGTCAAGAGTGTGTAGATGTACTTGTCAGTGAGCACAACCGCGGTCGTGCGCCGACGTGTCCGCGGTGCAGCACTATTGGGGCCAAGTTCAAACCCTTCCAGCTGGATATAAGATGAAGCAAGGTTCACTATGGCGTTTTGGGTATTACATCATAATCTGGCGTTTGTTTTTGCGTACCCCATACTTTCCCTTGGCCTCGTGCCTGGTTCCGCTTGCTGCCAATCATTGCTAGCTCCACGAGCCACATGGGCGTTCACATGGTCTGTTTTGGGTGGCTTGTTCGGAAAAGACTGCTCGAAAAGCAAGTCGGAGTTTTGATTTGGATGTTACGAGGGACTCGACCGGGCCTCCTTCCCTCACAACGAGATCGCAGAGATAGACTCGCCTGCGAATACAATACTTGGGTGTACCTACACCCCTATCGTTTCACTACTCTATGTTTCCACGACCATAGTCCGCTGTTGCACTAGCAGACTTGCGCAGAGCCTATTGCGCAATTGTTTCCACGTCCATGTTGACGTAGTGCTCAGTCAGCGTCAACAGGGCTTGCTCAGGGATTTACGTGGGCCCGATTTGGAACCACTTCGGCAGTGTAATAATGCGGTGAAGGAACCATGGTTCATGTTCGCCCGGGTGGATGTCGTACGTCAGGTGTCAGCCGCTCGAAAGGGTGGAGCCTCCCGTCATTGCCGGACGCAACACTACTCGGAACGACTGCTTCCCACATGATTCAAGCTCTGAGCGGTCTAGAAGTCCAGAATCCTGGATTACGAAGAACACGAGGGTGGAGATTACGAGCCACCTCAACGTTTGAAAGCGGGAGGTGTTCCATCTGGCGCAGAACGGTATATGTCTATTTTGGCCATTGTCGCTGCAGGGACAAGAGCGATGTGGATAACTGTGTGTGAATGAAAGCGTCGGCCTCGGGAAGCAACGGACGTGGCGCCGTCGTCGCGATGCAAAGGGGTGCCGCGGAGCGGAGCAATGGCCGACTTGTAAGGACGGCCGGGAATGTTTTGTTCTGTATTCCTGCGCTGAGCGCCTTCGATATCCCCCATCATCGATTCTCTCGTTACACCCGATGTGCGGCGATCCAAAGGGTTGGTGCAAGGAGGGCAGAAGGTTGGCCGGGTGCTGGACTCGTGACGCTCTTTTGGGAGATTGAGTGTGCAGTCATGCGGACGACTGCCTCGACAATGTTTCCTGCTGTCAACTCAACGCCTTTACTGCCAACGTGCTCCAATCACAGCAACCCCAAAGCTTAAAGCCGGCAAAGCACATATGGCGGTGTAGTGCGTCTTCGCCAGCGGAAAAAAGGCCAAGCCCTTCTCCTTTTACCCCGCCGTGCAGCCAATCGCTCTACTTGACCGCATCGACACAGCGTATCCTGCGACGGTGAGTCTAAAACGCCAACTGCTTCCGGCGACGCATCGGCGCTGGGCATACACCTAGGCAACGTGTGCGATCAGCGTTGAACGGGAAAAGCTTGGTCTCAACAATCAAGGAAATTATGGAAGAAAAGTAGTCCATGCCTCTTTGCCATGATCGCGCAGAACAAATGCGATCGCCCTGCGCTGCGGGTATGACCTTGCAGCCATGTGATCTCCTTGCAAGCTCAGGAACGAGGTTAATGTGGGATCGGCGATGGCTAGCGCAGGGTCTGGCCTTGCATCGTCAACCCGAGTACCCACATTAATCGACAAAGTCCATAGCATGCCGGTCTAGACGCACACTCGTTTTGTGGTTTGCATGGAACCCGCGGTTTGAAACTACTGCGCCTGTTTATTGACAGTTGGGTTGCTGCGGCTGTGGGAGCGGCGCGGATTGGGTATAGCCCTGCGTGGCGCCCGGCCCCTGACGTGGTATGCTGGGGTGCTGTAGGCTGCTTTGGGATGACTGTTATGCGTCGGGTAGAGGTGTGTGTGTGGTGGGGGAAAGGGTATTTAGTGGTCGCGTGCCTCGCGTTGTTGGTGCTCCTCTCGTTGGGATATTACCGTTTGTCGACACATACCTTTTGCTTCTTTTTTGCCTATCGCATTGCAAATAACACCAGTTACTTGTTCAATTCGATACATGCAAATACTCGGGTCCGCATACTACTACCATCTACCAACCACCTGACACCAAACCCCAATCAACGACAATCGCAACCGAAACACTACGACCAATACTTACAGCAACCGCCCAACATGCCCATCTTCCGTACATTGACGACCAAAATCAAAACCTCGCTCTCTCCATCTTCCTCTCCGGAAACATCACCAGATGGATCGCCCACCTCACCGCAAGTGTCTTCCTTCGAGAGGATCAGCGGGCGCAAAGAAGGCGGTGTGAGTGGAGCAGTCAAGCGACCCGAAGTACAGACCAGAGTCGACTCCTACATGACTCAAGGAAGCAATGCCAGCAACGAGAGTGTAGAGGAGAAGAAGCAGCGCAGGCTGAGTCGGTTCAGGGAAGAGCTAGACTTTGAGGCTGAGGATTGAGTAAAGAGACGTGTGTTCTCAAAGGTATGTCGTCATTCATTGTTCCTAAGATGACATTTGCTAACTTCAAGCCAAGTTTATGCTTCTGAGTCTGCTGCACTATCTGCATTGCCGTCACCTTGCATTGGAGTGCCTGTCCTGCTCGCACTCCCACTCTTCGGCGGGCCTCTAGGCGGACCACCAACCTTGGGAGGCGGTGGTACACCAGAGCCTTTCTTGGGCGCATAGTCTTGCTCCAGACTCTTTTGCTCTCCCTCCTTGAAGTAGTCGTCCAAGCCACCGCCCCCACCACTTGCAGGGCTAGCGACATGATGCGCTCTGCCCTTCCTCTTTGGCGGCGGCGCCGTGCCCTGAGGTGGTGGTGACTTTGCCGGTAGCGCCATGTTGGCTGGCACGAACAACTCTGTCGGTGCACCCTGCGTTGGCGCAGTGGGGAAATCAACAGAGCCAGTCAAAGGACGTTTCTCATCAAACGACGTGGCCCCGCTAGCATCGCCTGTGGAGAAGAAGGTCTCGCCAGGCGCCGGCGGCGGCTCGTCCAAGCCCGCTGGAATTCGATGCAAAGCCCCAAAACCCAGCACACACCCTAAGGCTCCCTCACCACCCCAATTGCGCGTCGGCGTGATGGTAACGGGACGAGTCACGTTGTATTCGTGGTTATACACGTACAGCCGCAATGGCCTGTTTAGGAAGTCTTCCACGAGTTCACCTAAGCCAGACTCGCCGCGCACAAGTCCCTCGGGGCTGCCGATGACGTAGTCACCATAGGGTAGCAACCCTGCGGCATCAGCGGGGGAATTGGGAGCCACGTCTAGGATATGCCAGACATCCTCCGCGATGGCCAATGGAGACCACTGCAAGGAGATCCCTAGAGTCGGCTGATCGGCTGGGATTTGCAGATAAACTTCTCGGATCTTTTGGCCCTACATGGTGTCAGACGTGTATAGATAGTTCAATTGAGTGAAGTTAATTGTGACGTTTGTTCTCCCGACCTTCTGTGGTTGTACTTCCTTGCAAATGTATAATGTGAAATTGGACAATGACTCATGGCATCTCGAATGTATCGTGGTATGAGAAGGGGTACTTAGAACCTACCTTTGCGCTGAATACACCTAGGCTGATGGTCGCACCAGCACTGTTCCGTACCTCTGTCGCAAAGAGACTTGGGTCTGGATTATCCTGTTCACAGAGTTAGTACAAAGTCAAGGTGGTCTTCTTGTTTCCAGTCCATCCAATCTTGCCTAGGAGCTGACCCCCGCTTCGCCATCGTCTATCTTCTCCCGCTCTTGCATCCCTTTGCTGATATCTTTCAACCGAATGGAAAATACGTACAATGGTTCTTCCATTGATTCCAATAATAAAATCGAACCACGGCTCCAGAGGAACATCTAGATTAGCGTTCCTCAGCACCTGGAAGCCGTATGCGCCATTCGTAGCGGACTGCTGCTCTTCGTTGAGGGGCGCGGCGTCTAGTCGCGATATGAAGCGGTTCAACGCTCCGAACATGGACATGATGAGAGGTGGTGATTCTGATGGTTCCTTCAAAAAGTTGTCGTATGGTGATGACGACAGAGAAGTTGTGTTGGTCGAGGTGTCGTTGTTGGTGACTTGGAGGTTTTGGAAGGTGGCCATAGCTCGGGATCTGCGGCGCGCTAGCTGGGGCAGGTGCAGTGAGGATGGCAATGTGTGGTTAAAGTTGAATCGGAGGTAGTTGTAGTTCAGGATGCAAAATTCGGAACATGATCATCTGTAGTGACCAAATTACATGTACCGCCACGTATAGCACTCACTGTCTGAGTAGGCAGTCGCGTCGGTCGGAACTATTCCTAATCAGGTAAGGCGTATCAGGATTGCTCTCACTCTTCCACAGTATCTGCTCGGTCACCTCATCATCCACACATCTTCTGAAGTCAAGACCCATTACCTGTGGCTTCTCAAATCAGGCTACTCTCACAACTTAGTGCATCGCGTTTGCTGGGGATATGAGTGAGACGGCGGGTGAGAAAGGCGTAGACCAATGGTCGCGTGTCGAACAGTTCCCCGAACATTTGAAGAAGTACAGCCCATTTCTTCCACTCTCAGAGATTCTTGAATTCTAACAATATCAGATATTGGCACCAGCGGTTCAAGATATGGGAAAAGTATGACCAAGGCATATGGATGACAGAAGACGCCTGGTTCGGCGTGACACCAGAACCCATCGCGAACAAGATCGCAGCCCACATATCTGAGTCAGCGCCCAAAGACAAAACCGTCATCGTCGACGCATTTGCTGGTGTTGGTGGTAATGCCATAGCACTAGCGCGCTCTGGACGCTGGGAACGCGTGTTTGCTATTGAGAAAGATGCCAAAACGTTGAACTGTGCAAAGCACAATGCCGAAATATATGGTGTGAGCAATAAGATCTTTTGGCTCAACGCAGATTGCTTTGATGCCATGAGCAGGTTCTCGGGTCAAAGCAATGTCGTTGTGTTCGCTAGTCCGCCATGGGGAGGTTTGTCTCTTTTCCACACCATCATTCGAATTAAGCTGATGTGTTTAGGAACTGAGTATGGTGCTGAAGACGTCTTCGACCTCAGTAAGATGGAGCCGTATAACCTCGAAAAGCTTTACAAGAGCTTTACGAGTATCAGCAAAGAGGTTGTTCTGTATTTGCCGAGAACGTCGGATCTTAATCAGATTGCGAGATACGGGCAAGATGGGAAAAAGCTGGAAGTTGCTCACTATACTATGATGGGTGCTAGCAAGGTAAGACACAGAAAATATTGATGCTAACCTCCAAACTGACTTTGCGCAGGCACTCTGCGTGTATTTTGGTAACTTCAATTTCGATATGGAGCAGGACTCATAATGAAGTAGCGGAAACGGAACGCGGCCACCAAAATTGGCGCGTGTTCGATCTTAGTCCATCTCCGGTATTACCTTCTCCAAGAAAGCACACAAGTCCCGCAGCTCAGCTCCGGCCATGACATGCCCCATGCCCTCATATTCTTTAACCGTCACCCTGTCCTTCTCGATGCCTAGTCCATACAATGCCTCATAACACATACGATGCAACCGCTTCGGCACCAGTCTATCCCCTGTTCCTCTTGCGAGGAATATCTGTTCATTGCTACTAACCTCCTTTGGCAACCCAGCTTGTTCCCTCAACCTGGGTATTTTATCTGGCAGAGGAAGATATCCAGATAATCCGACCAACCCTCCCAGCTTCCCGGCATATTTTGATACCAATCCAGTCAAAAGTGCCATAGCATGGCCCTGTGAAAACCCTCCCAAGACAATCCTTTCCGTTGGAACGCCTTGACTGACCAGATCATCAATCAGTGTTGTGATGTAGGATACGGTAGCCATCATTCCCTCTTCATCTTCGTCGTCTTCGAGCTCAGGTCGAGATGGTGGATAAGGAGAGAGGCGTGTGGGTAGATACCAGGCTGTAGTGGCTAGGTCATGGTTCTCTAAAGCATTGGGTATAGTCCAAGACATGTGTGGCAATTTGTTCGCGGATTGGAATTGGCGAGCAACGCTTTCCAGTCCTTCTGCTTCGTCACCGAGACCGTGGATGAAGATGAAGGCCGCGGACTTAGAAACATCGCTTGGTGGGGTTGTGGGTGGAAGCACAATTGGCGGTTTCCTTTCAGGCGCCATGCTTGGTTGTATGGGCGATGTGCAGTGACCTAGGTAGCTGGGGTTGTTCGGGCAAGTGGTCACAAGTTCGATCTACGGCTTTCCGGGACTATACATATTAAAGATCTACCGAGGATGCAATAGCCTTTTGATGATCACGGCTAACATCCGACAAGATGATGACAAGATCGGAAGTAATCCAGATGGTGTACGTACCCCGCATCGATCATGCAGGTACGCGGCATCTGGACTTTGCGACGCGTCGGCATGTGATCCATAATTCCTAGACCTCCGGACTCTCCGCATCATCACCTCCTGCACTCCACACTCCACCATGCCACACGTCGAAGTACTTCCGAACTCCACGGCGACCGTCGCGCCTGGATGGACGTATGTCGTCGACACAGGCTACGACCCCTCAAAAGTCGCCATCAACCCCAAGAACAAGAAGCGCGCCGCCGCAGCAACACCAGGCGGTCAACGGGCGGAAAACGAGCTCTCTGCCCGACAACAGACAGCCATAGCTCGACGGATAGCCGAACTAGAACGCGACAACGACCCCAAGCAGCTCATCACGATCCCCGGGAAGCCGAGCGTGCCAAAGACACAAAATGCAAGGAGGATCATACAATACCAGCGGCAGATCAAGCATTGGCTCGACGATGAAGAGGCGCAATTAGGACAAACAACAACTACGTCCAGGGGAAGCGTTTCTCAGCCCACAGGGGGAAGGGGAGCAGCGCAAGCCTTGCGAAGGCAAAGCACATATGCTTCTGTGCCTGCGACGCCAGTAGAAGCAACGCCAGGGCCTCCAACAGTTGCGCAGACTCCGTCGCGTCTCGAGGACGCAAATGCAGACGACGCGCTGCTCTCGATCGACGATTCCATACCCGCGCCGTTGAACCCCACCGAGCTCGAGGCTCTACTTGCCGCTCCACCACTTTCCTACGCTGCAAGCCACGCCGCGCCTCCTCCCACTGGCGGTCCACCACAGAGACAGTTTTGCGACAATTGCGGATACTGGGGACAAATCAAGTGTCGCAAATGTGGAGCGCGAGTGTGTGGGTTGGAGTGCAAAGACGCGCACGAAGCAACGAGGTGCTTGAAGTGGGCATGAGGATAGAAAACGACTGAATGTAGCATTGCAATGGCGTTGGTATGCTTTACGATACCCAGATAGTGTGATCTATCTATAGAGCAGCCTCTTGCTCAATATACGAATTCCTCTCCTACAAGCATCTCGCTCAGTTTCCACAGCCTCTCTGGGTCTTCCGGCTTCGTCGCAGTCGGCTGCACTTCTTGCGGCGCCACGTTGGCGTTGTCGAGATACGCGCCGTTGTAGTCGTCCAATCTTGTATCGAAGGCGGCAACAACATGGGTAGCCGCACACTCATCGAGCGACTTCAGGTCAAACTCACGAGCCCAGCCGATCTGTTTGTCCTTGGCCACTGTATGCTTGTCAGAACAGCGATCGTGTCAACTCTCAACAATGACGACTTACCGACACTCTTCATGTCTTCATCGTCGAATTTCTCAGCAAGAGACGTTCCGATCGTCACTCCTGGATGCAAACTGTACGCTCTGAGACCCTTCGGACCCAGTTTCCTTGCCAACGCATAGGAGAATAAGATGTTTGCCGTCTTACTCTGGCCATATGCTTCCCACTGATCGTACACTTTGCCATCTTGGAAGTTCGGATCGTCGAATCGCACACCACTGAAGCGATGACCATCACTGGATATGTTGACGATCCGGGGTGCCTTGGCAGCAAGGAGCTTAGGCATGATGAGATTTGTGAAGAGGAAATGCCCAATGTGGTTGCATCCGAATTGGTTCTCGATGCCGTCGGCTGTTGTACGGTAGGGGCCCTTCATTATGCCTGCTGAGTTGACGAGGACATCGATGTGGGATTCTGGATATGCGAGAACTTCATTCGCGGCATCGCGGACTTGCTTTTGCGATGCCAGATCGAGGGTTAAGACACGCACTTTGACGTTGCCGCTCGCTGGGTTTGATGTTATCTTGTCGACTGTGGCTTGAACCTTTGATGGCGAGCGACCAGCGAGGATCAGAAGAGCGGGGTTGTGCTTTGCGATCTCTTCGACGAACGTTGCTCCTAGGCCGCCTTGCGTTACGCCAGTCGTCAAGACGATCTTGCCAGCTATGTTGGATGCATTGTCTGCTGCGATGGTTGAGGCAAGCGCGTTCTGGCGATTGTAGGGTAGTGATGAAGACATAGTACGCGGTTTGAAGAATTGACGAAGAGGGCCCTTGAGATTGTAGACAAATAGATCTATTCAGAGTTATTGATTTTTGATAAATCAGGCCAGGACACCTCTCTATAAATGTCGTTGATCAGGGAGCCGCCTAGATAATGTCATGCCGGTTGACTTAGGCTTAACTCCGTCCGCTGTAAGTCCGCGTCTGCATTGAGAACTGTTCACCGATGTACGCACACATTATCTCTGGGACAGTTCCTCAGGAATTTCTACACTTGTCAGTCGCAAGCCGGCATAGTGATGGTTAAATTCGGTGGGATGATTGGCACAGTGGCCAGATACTGAGTAGGGAATGTGACGTCACATATTGTAGACGCTGAGAATGCATGCTGCATTCTCTGCTATGCGAGTTTTGACATCGAGAGCAATAAGGTAGATATGGTGATCTAAGATAATGTCGTTTGGTCTGTTGTTGAAATTGAAACCCTGACGAAGTGATGGTCGTAAAATGTGTTTACTGCAACAATAATATTAGAATCTAGGTAGCATGAAGCCAATGAGACTACACATCATGTCACTAGTCGGAGGTTTTACATACGTTGCATACGAAGAAGATCTCAGGAAAGAAACCATGGGAAGTACAGAGTACTTACCATTATCTGGTGGTGTACACGGTAATGTATATTGTGGAAGCGATCTAGGGTATAACAACCAGCGCATGCGTTCATGCTCCACTTTCCTGTCTCCTCCTCTTCCTCTTCCCAGCATGATATAGCCGCGGCTATGCAGCGCCTGACGCTTTTGCCTTTTCCTGTGCTTCGAGCTTTCTCCGTGCTGCCAGAATCATCTCCTCTCGCCGTCTTTGTAAGTTCGCTTGCCTCTCACTCTTGTCCGCACTCCATGACTTCGCCTTTGGCTGCTCCTCCTGTGTCGGTTGCGAGACTTGACTAAGCTTCGAGGACAGATTGTATCGCGTTATCAGATCGGGATGTGCGGGTCTCGCTGGGGCTGGGGATGGTCGCGCCGGTGTAGCTGCGACTCGCGGTGCCGGTGTTGGTATTTGGAAAGACGCTGGTGCCTGTGCATGTATTAGCATATGTCGACGGCATGACAGGTTTCAAATCGAGAGACTTACCGTGTCTAACCCTCGCCCGCTCAGGGCCCGCTCCGTTGTCGCCGCAACGTTTCCGCCATTCCTCTGCAGATCCCATGCGATGTCGCGTCTGCTCAACTGCGGCAGCATCTCAGCGACTTGGTCTATTTGCGCAGGGCTCACGCGGAGTGCAGCGCGGTTCGCCGCAGCTCGCGTGCCTGGGACCGCCGCCGTCGGCTTTCTCAAGTACCATCGTACAGCAAGGAACGTGACGACGATGAAAACGATGACTTGGGGAATGTTGATGCTCTGTTCCGCCATGACTCTATCTGCGGTATGAGTCGGAGGCTTGTGAGTCGATGTGCTGTGAATGTGTATGTACCGAGGTGCGGCGTAAAGTGCGTTGGTAGCAGCCGAGACTCGCAAACGGGTACCAAAGTTGTAGTTATCTGAGCAAACGTGATTTCAGATCACCGATTGCTTTAAGATTTCAAACGAGAGCGCGATAGCGGTATGAGCGAGTTTACGGACAGTGTATTGAACAGTGTTCTGTCAAGTTCAAGTGAGGTCGCCATGTTTCGGACGAGCCTCGGCGAATAGCGAATCACCGAAAGGCCAAGGACCCGCGCTGACCCCTTGATGTCTTTCACTCTCGCGACCCACAAGTTCGCGCCTTCTCCATACTCCACCCTAGTCCTTCGTTTCCACCCACGTCGGTCCCAGCCGTCTAGGCATACACTCATTTCCGACGACAATCGCTTCAATATGTTATGACGTTTACATGCTTTGAGATACCCCCAATAGTCTATTCACGTTACACACACGCTACGCGCTTTTGATATATAGTTATGAATGCTCCAGTAATATCACGGAAGCCGCTTCCAGAAGCATCCCAGGCGCACTTGAAGGCCCCGCACATTGACACTACTACAATCGGATCGAAATTGGAAGCACCTTTACCTTCAGGTCAACAAACGAAAAATGCCGTTAGAGTCACCGCTCCACGTGAAGTGCCCGCACCTGACGATAAGTCACCTCACCATGGAAGGCGGTATGGACTCACCTCTGGCATCTTTACTGGTATAAAGACAAGCACTTTTGCTTCGACACTCTCTCGACACTTCAACAACTTTCTGCCAGCACACAAAAGATACTTCAACAACCACATCAACCGCCGTACACTACTCATCATGATCGGAATCACCTTTGCTTCCCTTCTGGCTCTCATCATCGGTCTCGCAGCAGGCTTGACTATCCCCTCCGAGTGAGTCTTCGTGATTTGCCTTTTTTTGATAGAGCCTCCGCTAACACCACCTACAGCAATAATGCCGGGTCTTCAACCGGCGAATCCCCTGAGCAAAAGGAAGGCCAGCTGACATTCTATCATCCTGCGATGGGGGCTTGCGGTCATGTTCACGGTGACAACGACGCTGTCATGGCTGTTTCCCACGGACGCTGTAAGTGTTGATCGTCGCTAAATCATCTACGAGATATACACTAACACTGTGTTTTAATCAGTTGACGAAGTCAATACTCCCAACCCTAACAACAACCCGCTCTGTGGTAGGAAGATTCGAGCTCACCGCGTGGACGAGCGCACTGGCAAGGACGCCAGCATCGTTGTCACCATTGTCGACAAGTGTAAGTACTCCGGATGGCATATCCCGTCTCACGCCACTTCATATTGCTGTTGCTAATGTTGTGCCAGGCGCGGCATGTGCTTACGACGACATCGATGTCAGCCCTTCCGCGTTCGACAAGTTGGCTGATAAAGCCAAGGGCAGGGTCAACGTGGCCTGGGACTGGGCCTGAGCATTGTCACTTGGTTCGCGTCACACAGTCATGACTCAGGGTTGAGTCGACTGTGACACATTACGGCATTTCCTATTACTCACACACTGGTGTGGCATATATATGCTTTCCAATTCTACTGATGATATACTCTTCTTCTACCTTTTGCTTGATACGTGAGCCTGTTTACATTGACAGTAACTTTCTACCTTTCGACAATCTACATCTTCCTTGAAAGCGCAGTGGCATATGCCATACTGTGCGTAAATATCCATGCCTCTCGCCAGAAAAAGCAGCGAGTCTTCTTCCAGAACTCCGACAGGGGAACGGACCTTCAGGATAGGCCGCCCTATTTTGAACGACGGGACTTCCGAATCGACATTCATTGCGCGTACCGAAACACCAGAAAGTGCACACCAATCAACTAGCTCTGGCAGAGACCTGAGAAGACCCATATCATCTGACTGTCACCCCTCACGGAACTCCTCGCGGCTCAACGATCCGTACATCCCAGATACTATTGAGGGCGAAACCCTGGCGGGGGGCTCTGAGAAAGCACTTCCCGAAGTCCCTGTCAGTCCTCTCCAGATACCTCTACCACTCCAAGTTTCGAAATTCGACCAAAGCTGGGAGACGGACGACGACCTACCACAGTACAACCACTCAATGGGCCCCAGAGATTCAACCTGCACAAAACGATACAGTGATAGAAACTCATTTTACCCCAGAATTGACGACTACAAGGAGTTCAATCCGGGTCCTTTTGCGAAGGAAACGAAGAGTGAAGCTTTTCAAAGGGGCATGGTCGATATACCTGTCGACTCCTCAACGCCAGGAGAATTTGGAGGGTCAAGCGACGTGCCCGAAAAACCTGCCGATGGAGCAATGTCAAAGCGAAAAGTCCAGCTGTGCTGGGCAACATTTATCCTGGCAGCTCTCGTCGTAGTTATCGGTGTAATAATAGGATCGCTCAGTTACGTGAAGCATGGTAGCGGGAATAACCAAGACAAAGCGACGATGGAAAGCGAGACGTTCAGTGCTTCGTCAACGCCGCTTCTGACGGAGTCACCAGCCTCTGAGAGAGTCACAAATGCCGCTATACCGTCAGAACCCGTTCCGACGAGTGTCGTGGTTGTTACGTCTTCCATCGAAACGAGCGAGACCCCATCCTCAACGCCTACGCCTACGTCTACGCTTACGCCAACGTCCACTCTCGAATCCAGCTCGGTACAATCATCAAGTTCCCTCAGCAGCCCGTCCTCCCAATCTTCTAACTTCATGCAAAGTACAGCTGTCCTAGAAAATCTTGTTGGGAGGAGCGGCTATCTAGACCAACGTGCTGATGGTTCTCTCCGCTACGATTCGCTTCTGGACCTAGACCAAGGTGGATACCTTGGTCGAAGAGAGGACCCAGAGGACTGCGAAGATGTTACTATAACAATTACTACCACATTGACAACGACGATCACGAGTACTATTCGGACATCTAGATTGGTAGCTTCCAGTGCTGGCAGCGATTCAGCTTCGCCGCAGCCGCCAGAGCCCGAACCTGCAGAGACCGGTCCGAAATGCATAACAAATACCATCTTTCATACTGGTGGTCTGCCCGATTCTACAGCTTCCTCGTATGATACCGATATACCCAGCATGGAAGTCTCTTCTGTTGCCGCCGACTCAACGGCTAGTCCAGATACGACACCTTTACCTACCGAAACCTCAGCTACTCTATCTGCAGGTGAAGAGACTGGAGTCATTTCGACATCTTCCGTTGCGCAAGCGGGACGACTAGCAGCACCGAATCTAGGGGAAAGTCTACGATATCTCCGGCGCTTTTTGCCACTGTTTACTGGGGATGTCGAGCAAAATCGGCATTTGCTTCCTTCTCTGACGATCATACCGACTGCGACAACGAAGAATAATGCCGCGGATAACAGCTACAGTGTGAAGGTTCTGAGTATAACCAGCAGCAATGCCGCGGTGCGTCGAGAAGTCCAGCATTGGAATTTCATGGGCAAACCGAATCCCGCAGTACCTTCGAGGATCCTTGAACGCCGTGAAGTGCCCGCTCAACCACCTTCTCCGCCAGGTTTAGAGGTACTGAAAACGTACTGGAAAGCCTCTTGGGAGCTGCGACTACTATTCATGCAATTGTGCTACTCCCTCAAAACAGAAGCACCCCCGACATCTGAGGATCTCAAGATGGGCGAAACGCTTAATACGACCATATGCGATAGCTTCGAGCAGGATTTCCCAGCAATAAGCGAAGGGGCAAAATGCGACTACAAGGACTATTTCCATAGGATACTGGACAAGACTACGGCAATGTGTGCCTTGGCCAAGGAAGGCGAGAAGTATGTTCAAAGTGTGAACTTGCTTTGCAACGTCAAAAACAGCATGGAAGGGAGTATTGAACAATGCGACGGCGATGACGAAGAAATGCCTAGTCAAGGCGGTGGAGGCGGAAGTAGTTTGTTGCCAGCAACCAGCGGACCGCCAATAGTAGATTCGACTGCTGAGTCGCCGACTGACATTGGCATGACTGGATCCGAATCGTCGTCCATCTTGCTCCAGGCCAATGCTGTCACGAACGTAGATTCGATCTCGGGCTTCGCAACTCCTTCAAACATACCAATTAGTAACGCCCCTCTAACGCTGTCCCCAAGTACAGGGACTGGCATCCTTGGCACCACAACAATCATGAGCGCAACGCAAACCCCGCTGTCATCCAACACGATGCCTCAATCTCAGCCGAATTCTTGCCCAGCTGACATTCCAACAATCTCTTACCCTTTCAAAGCAGCTTGGAGCACCCCAATCATAACCTCCTTCCCAGACCCACCGACTATATCCACCTGGGGTCCTGTTTCTGCACGCCTAACAGGTCATAGTCTTGGTCTCTCGGTACCAATCCCATGTGGTTACACATCGAGCTTCGTAGACGATTCCACCGTTCCCAATATCGTGGTACCAAAGACATCGCAGATAGGCGAGATCTCATTCTACAACGGAGACGATGCATACAAAAAGCCGCCAACGTGCCAGAATGGGATGATAATGCATGGTGAGGCCATAGCGGCTATTGGTTGGCAACTGTATGACTGGGGCAGAGGAGGGAGCCTAGACCAAAAGGAGAATGCGTTGTGTGGAAGAAAGATTATTGCTTCGTGTGCAGGGAATGGAGAGGTTGGATTTGACAGGAAAGAAGTCGAACTTTGGGTTAGAGATCGGTGCGCGGCCTGTAGGCCGATGGATCTAGATGTCCTGGACGACGTGTTCAAATTTTGTGCTCATAAGGATGTTGGAAGAGCGGCTGTTACTTGGAGGTGGGCTGAAGACGGTGAAAGCGTGAGCCCAACAGCTGGCTGATGGCAATTGTCGGTTCTGTGTATCGTGGTGTTTGGTATCATTCTGTAGCTCATTATATGGTCCCATTGACTTGTAATTCGCTATGCAGTACTCCAGTGTCTTGAGATGAGGTCCGCTGGCAGAACACCGCCGTTCCTCTTCATTGCATATACCTTCAATGGCCCGCCTTTCTCATCGTAGACTATCACGGCTGCGCGCTTCTTCGTACGTGCGACGACCTCCCTTAGTTCGGCCAGCAAACTCACCATCTTGCGCAGCCTGTCTTGATTGGCTTCCTCCCATCGGGGGTAGTCCTTTTCAGCATGACTGATACTCACCGAGTGCACCGTACCCTTGTCATGGTTGCCGTTCATAAAGTAGGGCGTACGGCCGAACCAAAGCTGCGGTAGTGCTTCTGTAAGACGTGCGACCTTCTTGGCTTTGATCTCAGCGAGCTTGGACGGGTCGATGAAGATTCCCTTTTCAACAACTACGGTAGACTTATCGACGGGAGTCTTTCGAGGTTTAGTTTGAGTTGGTGGCAGGCCTGCAATATTCAGTTGTGCCATAGCAGCGCTCACGGTGCCAACGGGCTCATCCCTAGGCTGTTCAGACTTCGAGTCCAGGCCGACATCCGGGTCATCGTAATACGCATCGACTTCAAAACGGACAACGCAGTTCAAAGGGCCGATATGGTACCGAATGACTCTGTGATGACTGCTAGAGTTCCCCATTCCATGATCAGGCATCGTGAAGGTCTTCTCGAAGTTATGTCCGTAGCCCGCGTTCGGTGCACCATGGATCATTTGCTGAGCGTTCCGTTCTTTACGGCTAATGACGAGCGTATTGCCGACCATGTGTAAGCCCATGCAGAAAATGTCCAGTTTCCTCCCAGCCGAAAAATCGAGTAGCTTGCGAAGACTGTTGCGGTTGGCGATGATGTCGACTTGATCTAGCACGACGTCGGGACCCATCACAGCAAGGGCAGCGAAGGCTGGCTCGAAAGGATACTTGGGCACGCGAGATGCGTTCTGATCGACGAAGTGTCTCCCTGAGTCCTGAGCCAGAGTGGCCGGCAGTGGTGGAGGGTTCCACCTCGGAGGTGCACCAGGTACATAGATGGATCCATCACACTGCCAGTTGTAGCTACACAAGGTCTCGAAGCCACGCTCAGACGACACCTTGGTGCCATCTGGCTCCAGTGTTGTTGCCTTTATTGTGCGAACGGGCAGCTCGGCGGTCTCCCGGAACATCCATGACGTTTTCCAAGAAGGCGCCTGGTGTGGAAGCTGTGCCCGGGGTTGTCCTGCTCTCGCAGATTGAGGTCTTAATCCCTTTGATGGAACTGCGTCTCCTTGAGGTATTATCGGAAGCTTCCCTTTGACCGGTACCTTCACTGTTGCAACTTCTGCTGACGCCAAAGAAGTTGTTACGGGCGGAGATGCTTTCGCTCCATTTCGCCTAGCACGCTCTCTATGTGTGGAGTCAGACTTGAGTGAAAATTGGGGCAAGATTAGCCTACTCACAGTTTTGAAGGACGCGCATTTCGTGCCTTCGGCCGTATAGCATCGTCCTCTTTGGTGTCTGCAGTCCCGGCCGTTGTAGGGGGATCGCCGTCAATAAATGCCTCATGGGCTTGTAGCGCATTTGATGTTACTGAACTCTCGAATTCCACTGTTACTGAATCCTGATTCTTGTGCTGGCTGCGCTTCTGTTAGTTGTCTGTACACTCGTACAGACCAGTGTCAGCGCAATACTTACCGCCTTCTACCACGTTGGCGTTTCTTGATCGGAGCGACCTTTTGACCTGAGTTCTGCTCCCCAGTGGCTATTGGGATTCCACCGCCGTCAAGAGTACCTGGTCCCATAGCGGGAGGCTGAGCCACGGATTGCGACATGTTTAGTGGAGTTGTTGGCTTGTTAAGAGTTCATATGCCAGCGTGACAGAAGTAGCATGCGTCGAGTAGCAACCGTAAGGCAGAACCCGTGTAGCGGGGTAGCTGTTGCGCGCATCAGGATATGCTTGTACAGCCTAAGTTTGAGACTGCCAAGTCTGTGCGCCGTCAGAGTCTGCTGGATTGGCTGAGTGAAGGCGAAGAGAAGTGCGCAGCCTTGGATGCCTATGCATTGGAGAAAGCATCATCGATAATACGCAGGATGAAGCGCGTCCGATATGCCTATCATCCGACCAGTCGACCCTTGACATATGGCATAGATGTTACTGGAGGCGATGAAGCCGGGGTCGAACAATCTAGGCGTGGTGTTTGGGGAGTTTGTGGAGGTGCAGGTCTCACGTGCGCAGGCGATAATGATTGGCAGGGTCTGGATCGGTTACGCGTCATTCCTCTCGGAGTCGGCAGCATCCTTCAACTTAATTCCTACGATGCACACGACCATCTCCGGGCTTGATGCTTCACTTCTACGCTTCTTACTTCCCCCTACTACTTTTAATGTCTAGTTAACTTCTGCTCACGTCTCTTGGCCTGTCGTCTCCGCATGCTTGGCAAACCTCCTCCGCCGCAGCGTTAGGCGCACTATCTGCAATGTCGACCGTCTTCGCCTCCCTGGTACGCCCACCCAAGCTGCGACGCGCTTCCGCAGCTACGCAGCCCGCGGCCCAGCCTCCGCCCTCGATCGACAGTCATGGCCTCGACGAGCCCGACCTGCGCGACCTCAATGCCGCCCTGCAAGCGCTTACCGACATCTTCCCCGACCTGCAACCCGAGGTTTTCCGAGAGATGCTGTCTACTTTTAGCGAAGAGAGCAGGCTGCAAGTCGTTACCGAGACGCTTTTAAAGCATGGCGACAAGTACGTGCGGGGCCGGTACAGGAAGCCTGCCGAGCAGGAAGAGCAGCGGGAGACGGCGCAGAGGTACAAATACCGCAAGGAAGACGCACCGAGAGACACTCGAGGCGTACCGCTTGCGCTGGAAGAAAAGTTTCGGTCACGACGGTACAAGGAGGCTGCCAAAGAAGCACTGTATCAGGAATTCAAAGGCCTGAGCCACTCGACCATCAAGGCTGTGCTGGCTGAATACAACTACAGCTATACGCATGCACGACCAACGCTATTGGAACTATCAACTAGAAGTTGGAGATCTAGCATCACCAACTTCCTGATGCGACGGAAGGCGCCGACGGCCAGTGACCACCCCCTGGTCATATGGACTCCCGCCGACGAACGCCTGAACCGTCCGTCTATGCCACTTCTCGTAAAGACACGAAGCGACGAGCTGAATCAGGAGCTTTACAACGCACTTATTGTACCGGAACATGAGAAACACCGGAACGCGCAATTGCGACAGGACTATGACTTGGCTGTGCAATGGAACGACGAGGAGGCCGAGCGTGAAGGCGAAATGTACGACTGCGAATGCTGCTTCATACCCAACACGCTTCAGCAGATGTCGACCTGCGATATCGACGGCCACTACATCTGCTTCCGTTGCATACGGCATGCTATCAACGCTGCCCTCTACGACCAGGGGTGGGCGCGTAACATCAACACGGACCTGTGTACCCTGAAATGCATAGCGCCTATGACCGGTGGCTCCGAAGAGTGCCGTGGCTGCATACCCTTCTCGTTCGTGAAGCGCGCTCTTCTGGAAGAGCAAGATGGAAAGGACAACCTGAACAAACTCAACGAGCGCTTCGCTAGCGATGCACTGACCAGATCTCAGCTACCACTCGTACAGTGTCCCTTCTGCTCGTATGCGGAGTTGGATGACCTCGCGCTTCCAGATACCAATCTCTTCGCCAGCCTACGTTTCAAATCCCGCCCACTGATACTGGCTTCGCTGGCATCGGTGCCCTTATTCGAGTTACTGTGCTTCCAAGCCACGCGAGCCTTACTTTTCGCAATTATTCTTATTTACACCTTCGCCACCATCACATTTCGCCTGCCCGTCATCGCACCCTTTCGATCCGCCCTCAGGCGTGTCCACCTGAAGCGTCGCGGCCTTCGGTTTCAGTGTCTCTCCCCAAGCTGCGGTCGCGCATCCTGCCTCTCGTGCTCCCTTCCCTGGCATGACCCCCACACATGTTTCTCTTCCCAACTCACGTCCCTTCGACTCACACTCGAACGTGCTACCACAGACGCAGTCAAGCGTACCTGTCCTCAATGCAACCTAGGCTTTGTAAAATCCGAGGGCTGCAATAAGCTCGTTTGTCTTTGTGGGTACAGCATGTGCTACATTTGCCGACAGGGTCTTGCGAATGAGGGCTATCAACACTTTTGTGGACACTTCCGCGAACGGCCCGGACAGCCATGCGGCGAGTGCAATAAATGTGATCTATACCGCGTAGAGGACGAAGAGAGGGTGGTCAAGAAGGCCAAAGATAGGGCCGAGGCAGAGTGGTGGGAAGCGCAGGGCGATGGCGCGAAGGAAGGGCTGCAGAAAGAGGTCGGGAAGAACGAAGGCTCCGCGGCGAAAGGGGTGGCGGGGCTGAAGAGGGGAAATTGGGAAGCCTGGATCGAAGGCGTACTGGATAGTGTGCTTGTTTAATTATTTGCTGTTGGCGTTCGGATGTGACCACAGATCGTCAGAGAAAGATTGATACCCAGAATTCATATTATACAGCGTCCCATGTGGACGCCATATTAGTTGCAATTCTTTTGCTCAGTTCCAATCATGACTGCCGTGTGACTACCAAACAAGACAACACGGTAGACCACCTTTATTCAAGTCGTTGCCTAGAAGAGTTACTAAACCTGAAGCCTATACCGAGATACCTAAATGGTAACCACCAAATAGTTGACTATTCTCCAGACTTGAGCTAGTTATGTGTGAATGACATTTTTCTTCAAGGATTTCACGAGACTTACGAAGATGTGTGCTATCAGTAGTGAGACATCTTTCAAGTGGCATTACAATTTTCAATATTTGACGTGCACACTCTTTGTGCAAGACATAATACATTTATCCCTAGCTGTTCCCAGCGGAATGAAAGCCTGGCATACACGCGAGAATGAAGACTGCATTAAGCTTTCTCCCGGGGTCCAGGGTTCACAGAAATGTAGAGCGTTCGTAACGGAGGAAGTGGTGAAGATAAGTGCGTTCTTGCGTACACTTCCGTTCTGCAGGGCTTATTTCCGAGATATCGCTCTTACCTTTTGCAGTTGCTAAACATACAAAGTCCATAGGCGCTCACGACGTTGGCTACCGTTGTACCCCTCATCAGGGACCAACACACCACCTTCCTAACGTCACCTAGCGCCCCGCAAGCGAACGGGGAGCGTTATCAGCCGCGATACTATCTCCACTGACATCATCACGTCTACACATTAGCAATCTGCTATCACACGCTGCACTCTTGGCTATTCCTCGGAAGAAAGATCTCACTGTGTCGCCTACGATGCAGGCTAGAGATCTGGGACCTATCGCGCGTTCATCGGCTTGTCGCTACAGGGTTCATGATAAGGGATGCTGGTCGGAAGAAACGATGTTTGGCTGCCATTGAGGACGCAGAAGCGATCTTCGATAGATGCTCCTTGATAGGTAATGCTGCATGCCGGGTATGAGGTCGGCATGCATGTGAGGGGCGACACGGCAATGCAGATGTTGAGATGGTAGGGTACTGGGTTCGTTACATATACCATGTCGCACCGCATACTACATGGAAACCAATCGATAATAATATCTACTTTATCTGTCCTCGTCTTCATATCGGCAAGATGAGCATCCCAGAGAAAGAGATAGCCCACGAGTCGAAATCGGGCGACACTTCTCCATCGCGACCGCATTCAGACGTCGAGATTGGTACCGTCGAGGAGCCATCCAACAACGGCGATGAGGCCCTCAAATTTCTTAAGAATGCACACAACGTCGGTGCTCTCACGCCAGAGGATGAACGAAGACTGGTTCGGAAGATTGATTGGATGATCATGCCATTGATGTGGTGTTGTTACTGCTTGCAGTATTTGGACAAGACACTAGGTATGTCAGCTCTTTGCATTGCTGCATCACTACTCTGCAAGCAAAGACACTAACGGTCCGTACTAGTGAACTACGCGGCGGTGATGGGTCTCTACGAGGACGCGAACATCAACACGGCACAATTCTCCAACCTCGCTCTCTTCTTTTACGTATCTTACCTCGCGCTCGAGTTCCCTCATGGCTACGGCATGCAGCGTCTGCCTACTGCAAAGTACCTCGGCGCAGCGGTCATCCTCTGGGGTCTCGTCACGGCACTCACATGCGTGTGCAAGAACTACGGCGCTCTAGTCGCTACACGCGTCTTATTGGGTTGCTTCGAGTCGGCCGTCGCACCCAGCTTGATCCTGATAACTTCGATGTGGTATAAGAAGAAAGAACAACCGCTGCGAACCGGTATCTGGTATCTAGGAGTTGGTAAGTCCTGGCTGTACGATATGCATGTGAGACATATACTGACTTCATACCTCTACCCCTGCAGGAACAGGAACGATTATCGGAAGTCTGATCAGTTTCGGGTTTCAGCACTACGACAGTGCCACGTTTACTAGCTGGCAGATCATGTTCTTGGTTGTGGGCCTAGTTACTGTCTCTGTCGGTATAACTGGTATGTGGATCACTATAACTGGTTTTCGAAACGGTACTGACTTACGCAGTGGTGTTGCTCCTTCCCGACAACCCGATGTCTTCTCGCCTAACCCCATCAGAGAAGGTATGGGCCATCGAACGCCTACGCGAGAACCAAACTGGCATCGAGAACACGCATTTCAAGTTTCACCAAGTGCTTGATTGTTTCAAAGACCCACAGACATGGATGCTATCAATCATCACCATATCATCCAACGTACCCAACGGTGCAGTGTCTTCCTACCAGGCCACGCTGATCAAGTCATTCGGCTTCAGCTCCAAGACTACAGCTTTGCTACAACTACCTTCGGGAGCAGTCAGCGTCATTTCAATTCTCATCGCTACATACCTCGCCGGCCGTTTCAACCAACGCGCACTGAATGTAGTCTCCTTGCTTATACCTGGCGCACTTGGAGGCTGCCTCATGGCTTTCCTCCCCGGCGAGTCTAGAGTGGGAAAGCTCATCGGGAACTACCTTACCAACTGCATTGGCTCCAGCTTACCGCTCCTCTACTCTTGGGTGTCTGCGAACATTGCCGGTCACACGAAGAAAGTAACCATGAATGCTATCCTGCTCATGTCTTTCTGCTTAGGAAATATCATCGGACCGTTGACATTCCGCCAAGGCGATGGGCCTGATTTCATACCAGCCAAGGTCACCATCGTAGTGACTTGCGCATTTGCGGCTGCTATGGCGCTCGTGTTGAGAGCCTACTACATGTGGGAAAACAAGAAGAGGGATCGAGAGGATGATGGAACGCATCTAGAGAATGAAGAGTTCCTTGATCTGACGGATCGCGAGAATAGAAGGTTTAGGTATAGGTTATAGGTTGGGCAAAAGGATAAATAGCCTAATGGGCAAGCGCGAGGCGGATCGGCACGAACCTCCTTCTCACACTCAAATCACCGGCCATACTGAATTGGACTCCATCAGATGCAAGAAAATTTATAAGTTGATCGACGTTAATTTACATTCTACAGGTTACCCTATCCTACGGGGTACCAGCGCTGCCGCGTAGTTCACTAATGATAATATCCGCCGCCTTCTCACCAATGACAAGCGCCGTGTTATTCGTATTACCACCCACATTCTCCGGAGGGATACTGAGATCCGCAATCTTCAAACCCTTGATGCCGTGCACGTTCAAGGAGGAATCAACAACACCATCCTCCTCCCTTGGCGCCATCTTGCACGTGCCCAGCGAGTGCCACGTTGTGTTGACGTTCTCTCGTAGCCACTGCTCGATGGCAGCATCGTCTTCCTTGCTGTATACCAGATCCTTGACGTCTTCCAAAGGCCCTTCGACATTCTCTTGTAGTGCGACCGCGGAATCGGCAGCGAACTTTGGATGGCCCGCAGCCAATTCGCCACGGTAGAACTGCGTACGTCGCAAGATCTCGCGTTGCTTCTTGTACGCCCAGATCTGCTTCTTGAGGTCGATGTCGTCTTTGTCGTTGAAGAAGCCCACGTCGAAGTCTAGTGGGTCATCGTGCTTCGGACCAGTAATGTGCATATGTCCGCGCGAGTAGGGGTATGCGGTGTAGTTACCTGCTGTGACGTACTGGCCCGCAGGTATGCTTGCTGGGTCGCCCAAGAAGCAAGACACCAGACCGCACAGCATCAGCGGACGATTTGGCGCATCCTTGAAGTCTCGGTTCCACGCTTCTTGAAACTCTGGTCCGAGGGAAGTGACTTCTTCTTCAGTAGGGCGAAGCTTGGAGGATATGTCGATACCGTTCCAGCCTAGCATAGGGTCTTTGTTCTTCATCATCTCGGCAACGTCGGCACGTCCGCTGAGGATGCCATCGATGGTTTGGTCGGGCGCTAGGGCAGTCTTGTAGGGGTAGAGAAGCAGGTGGTGGTCTTGGTAGTCCTTTCCTACACCAGGTAGCTCTTCCACAAGAGGTACACCAGCACGTTCGAGGATCTCTTTGGAGCCCAAGCCCGAACGTTCGAGAATGGGCGGTGTACCGCAAGCACCAGATGTGACGACGACCAACTTGCGAGCCTTGACAGCCTTCACAGGATGCATGCTCAGACCGATTTCAGCTTGGAACTCTGGATTTGGTGTGTATTCGACACCAGTGGCACGCTTGTTCTCGTCGAACAGTACGCGCACCACCTTCGATTCGACGAGAACGTGAAGGTTGGAATACCGCTCATCTTCGAGCTTCGGGTGGAGGTATGTGTGTGCGGTATCTTGGCGTTTGCCCTCTGGTGAGACGTAGCGTTGCCATCGCGCGATACCGTTGTTGTCGTCCAGGTTCTGCAAATCTTCGATCTCAGGGTACCCGACCATCTCAGCTGCCCTTATGAAGTCGTCTTCAGCAGCCTTTGCGCGATACCCTCCGTCTGAGACATGGATTGGTCCGCTGTGGCCGTGGTGCTCTTTCGCTCCGGGCCCATGGTAGGTCTCTAGCTTCTTTAGGTGGGGCCACATCTCCTCAGCTGACCAGCCAGGTGTGTTCCAACTATCAAAGTCTGATCTTTGTGCTCGTGTGTACATCATGAAATTGATTGAACTGCCTCCGCCCAAGGTACCACCGCAAGGTACAATGGGTTCACGATCGGCTAGCTGCTTCGACTTGTTTCCTTTGTAGAAGAGAGCGGTCTTGGTGGCAGGCAGTAAGTTCTGCAAGTAGAAAACGGGGTTGACAACGCTGGCGACATCTTTGTTGTTCGCGCCCCCTTCGACTACAAGAATAGAGAGGGAGGGGTCATCTTCAGCAAGTCGACCGGCTATGATACAACCCGCTGTACCGCCTATACAAAGATGTCAGTGGGAGAATCGATGAGGGTGAATATGATAGACATACCTCCAGCGATGATGACATCTACCTCATTAATGTCGTCTGCAAGCTTGTTGTATATACCCATGATGAAATTTTGTTATGATCTGGGCACTCTGAGAAGATGTTCGGATACCAGATGACAAGACAACTGTCAAGAGTCAGATTTGGGAGTCCAGCAATCCGTTTAAGTAAATGTTCAGTATTTCTTCGCCCCTCGCAAATAAAGTTCGGCCACTTACAGTCCATCGCAGACCATTTATCGGATGCCATAGGTTTTTTGTGAACTTGAGTACCGCACTACCCCATCTTCTGCTGTTTTCGGCTTGGCGCCGGTGATACTAGCGGACCCTTTCCGCGCATCTAGATGGCGACCCCAAGGCTTAGGGAACGCTACGAGCTATTAGCTCTCACAACAATTGAACGATCTCCCATGCCGTCCACTCAGGATAGCCTTGTGTTTGCGCTATCAGCCATGGTGGTGGTGAATAGCACATCAGGTGTTCTTTCCCCGCATTCGTGAGCCGTAACCTAACGGCGATCATATGCGCCTGTCCGAGAACCGCGGATAACAATTGTCAAAAGAAGGACGTAGAGAGGTACAATGTAGAACGCATGTTCCGCGCAGTTTTTAAATTCTGACCTGGTGGTGGTGATGTTAGCAAACACTTCATTCGTAGAGCACAAAAGATAACAGAGATTGTGGAAGAGTGTAATGAGGTATCTTGGAATTTCCGAAGGCCTACTTTCGGATACTTGAACCCTGCAGCCCACTAACACTGCGCATTCGGAACCATGGATCGATGCACGGTAACCGCAAGAGTCGATGGCATGTGTAGGCTAAGGCACTAGGACGCAAAGTCCCGGCTTGCTGGGGCGAAACTTCATGAAAAAGGAAAGCTACCCTCGATCACATCCACAAATGGCTGCCTTCTTCAGAAACACGAACCGAGTTTTCGCCGTGCGACGATGCCAAGCATCGCATCTTAGAAGAGCCGATCAAGACCCATGTCAAGTATGTTTTGGAACTCGACGCGACGCTTGCCAGCGATACTACGCTTTTTGGGCTTGGCGTCCGCCGCGATGTAGTGCTCGATGATGTTGACGGTAGCGCCCAACGTATGGAAGGGTGCAAGATTGTCGAGCATGAGGTTAGCGCTCTCGTCGTCTTGAATGGAGTCGTGCCTTAGGAGCGCAACGTTAGTGATTGTTCGAAAGTAAATCGAACCTTGAGCTGACTTACCAATGAATGACGACCTCTCGCAAGTCTGGCGCCTTCAACAGGATCTCGAATACGAAATTGGAGCGCTGGCGAAGAAGGGCAGGGAAGATGGCCTCGATGGAGTCGGTAGTGTCGGCGCGGATCCAGGCCGAATCCCAAACGAAAGTGATATCAACCTTTCGGATGTTCTCCATTGGAGAAAAGGCAGCATCGGTGATCTGGCTGAAGGCCTAAACATTGGTTCACGAAGTCAGTACATGTCACACGTTGATTCATCCAAGGAAATGACTTGCCTCCTCGAAGAAAGACGTGTGGGCGAAGCTACCAGTCGCGTCGATACGTAGGACGGCTACATCGTAGAACCAGTTCTTTGCCTCGTTGTTCAGCTGGCGGGAGGCCAACAGGAGCTGGACCGGCGGAGGACAGTGAGTGATGCGCACGAAGTTCGGTATGTGGCGCCACTTGTTGTGAGGTCGGAATACGGGTGCTGGAGGAGGAGGCTGAGCTGCAACAACTGTAGCAGCAGCGTTACCGCCGTCATCAGCCAAATCTTCGTCGCCATCGCTATCGCCTTCGGCCTCGTCCTCATTGTGTAGGTGGGCACCCTCGGACTCTTCGCCGTTGTCGCCCTCATCCTCGCTGTCACCCTCACCGGCATGTCCTTGTCCAGGTTCTTCCGCTGCCATCCCGTCTTCGGAGTGGTGGTCGGGGTCAACTTGAGCCGTAGCTTGGGCTGGAACGTGGACGCTAGCAGTTGCCGACTGGGTATCGTGCGCGCCGGCGACAGCTCCTTCTACCTCATCGTCCTCATCTTCGCCGTCCAAGTCAGACTCAGACTCATCTTCAGCTTCATCCTCATCATTGCCATCTTCCTGATCTGCTCCTTCGTCCTCATTTCCATCTTCGTCTTCGTCCTCGTCCTCGTTTTCGCTGTCCTCCGCGGCATCTTCGTTCTCTTCTTGATCATCCTCCTCACTGTTGTGGTCGCTTACAGCACTCTCGTCATCGTGATCATCGTAGTCGTTGGCGTATACGACGCGCGGGGTGGGACCGTTGGGGTTGTCAATGGCGTCTTGGGCAACGAGTTCCTTGACCTCTTTCTTCTCGAACCAGTAGCGGAGCAGCTTCTTAGGCTTGACGTCGCGCGCGGCCACATGCTCGAAAATGGAGTGTCGCACCTCGAGCGGGAGGTCCATGAAGGCGGGTGCAGCCTTGTCGTTGGTCATGGCGGGCAGTTGGTCGCGCGTGAGTTTTGTAGAATGAGCTGCGCAGGGAGATGTAAGGTAGAGAGGCTTGCGAGCGGGATTGGCAGCAAGCTAGAGAGAGAATACGGGCGAGATCAGGGTTCAAGTAAAGTTGGTGCCGCAGTTGCCTGCAGTGGGCTGCGCGGGGCTTGCAGGCGTTTGTGTAGCCAGAAACGCTGGAACGCGGAGCAGGACCAGAAGTGAAGGAGCGGACGAGAGCCACTGAGGGGCACGCCCAAGCGTCGAGAGGTCCATCATGACCAACAGGGCGCTCAGGTCTGGATGCGTCGTTTCGCAGTCGCTGGTAGCTATGGAGTCGCAGTTGACCCACCGTCGCGCCTTCCCCACGGAGCTTGACGCGCTACGTCAGCCCCTTGCCTGATTGGCTGCAGCCATCTCGCGACTCCCGGCCAGCTTCCACTCCATTAGACTCAATGAACGTCATCCTTTCCATCGCGTGCCACGAGATCTCAGCATTGCCGAAACCTTTACATGGCAGCGCAAGTCCCCAGCCACCAGGCTGCACGTCGTGTATCTCATTGAGATCCTTCCCAGCACAGGAGCAGCCCTACGTATGCATATGGAACATCACGCACGAGAATTCTGTGCAAGGCTTCGAACCGTGAGTCTAATACATGGACACACTCATACGCCTGTAGTGCATCGATGCATCCCTTGTGACATGCTATATGCAGTTCCCGGGCTGCCCGTACGCTCCTTCCGAGTTGCTGACACCACGCTCATCACGAAAGAGCACTTCCGCCGAGCCCTACTACCCTACATGGACAGGACATAGGCTGTAAAAGATGCAGCCGCACTCGAAAAATAGCATTTCTCCTTTAGCACTTGTGTTTACTGGTCCACCTATTGCTGCAGCACGCCCATCCCGCGGACGATGTTTGGGTAACTGGCTAATCGAGGCATGTAGAGGAGGCTGCAAGATCAAGGCACTGGCCGCTTCTCCAACGAGGAGACTCGAGACTTCTCTGACTACCACGTGTAGGAGTCGGCCTTGCTGTCTTTGGAGTAGCATCGTCGTCAGGTTCAGCATGTTCCACCTTCTTCCATCTACAACCACAGTAAACATCAACACACCATGAAGCAGCAGCACCTCACTGCTGCTGCCCGTCTACAAGCTACGTGCATGAGTATATAATCCCGTCCTCGGGTCTCCATCCTCCATTTCTCTCTCACATCACAACCAGCCCAGCAACTCTACCATCAACTCTTCTACCCAGCTCATCCATCCGTCATCCATACCTGAGCCCACCCCATCAACGCATCCCACCGGTAGAGCTTGGTTCCTCCAACCACACCCCACGCCATGCGTCTCACCACCAGCATCATCGCTTGCTTCATCGCCTTCGGTGCCGCTACGCCTGCCGGCCTGGCAGTCAAGCCAAGTTCCATTGAGGACCCTGTCGATGCTGTCCCAGCCCAGCACACTCCCGTCGTCGACGGGAACTGGCACATTGGCTGCGACAAGAACAACTACTGCTCCTACTACCAGGGAGGCGACATGGCTGTTGGCAACGACAACTCAGTATCCCCTCGTACCATTGCTCTGTCGGAAACCTCATGCAAACAGTGCTCAGTTAAGGAACCTTGCGACGTAAGTCTTCCTCATGTTCTCTTCTTTCGGAATAGGATGATCTTTGCTGACCTTCTGGCTGCTAGTATTGCAAGCCTTATGAATACAAATGTCGGGACTGCGACCATTACCAATGTTTCGACGCTTTTCTGAATACGCGTAGCTGCTTCGACGTCCAGCCCGAGCTCAGCGATGCCATCCGCAATCACACAGTCACAGCCACCATCCTCAAGACCACCATCAGCACCTCGGTCGTAACTGTGACCGCCATGCCTACTTCTGAGGCATCAATCTCCGACATCACCACTACCATCACGCTTGCTCGTACAGCCGTACCCCCGACGCACACTGGTCTGGCCCCTCGCGATGAGCTAGCCTCCAACGATGGCGACAACCAGTCACCTACTCGTCGCACTGCCTTTAAGCAGTCGGAATGCTTCCCTTGCAATGACCAAACTTGCCCAGTACGTTGATCTGTCCCAAGTTTCTTGCCTGTATTCAGCTTGCTAACTTATCTTTTCTCAGGAATGCCACGCCGACTGCGCAGAGTGCGACAAGTACCTTTGCAACAACTTAGCCACTCACATGACGGTGTGCATGAGCGTCCGTTCCAAATGGCAGCCCCCGGGCTTCAACGTCTCTGCCTCCGGACCCAGCGAGACCACAACTACCACCGAGACAGTGGTCATTTCGACCGTCGTTGGCCCCACGTCCTCGCCAGTCGTCACCGTCACCGTGTCCGCCCCTCTTACCAGTACCACTACTGTTGTCGTAGCTCCTCAGAGCTCCCCATGCACTACGACCACTACTTCGATACCTGTAGTAACCAGCACTGTGACAGTGGTTACTCAGCGTCCACAGACCAGCACCGTGACAGTTATTTCTCAGCGTCCACAGACAAGCACTGTGACAGTTGTTGCTCAGCGTCCACAGATCACCACTGTCGTCGTGACAGCTCCTCGGGTTCAGACCACCACTGTCGTCATGACAGCTCCTCGGGTTCAGACCACCACTGTCGTCGTGGCAGCCCCTCAGATTCAGATTAACACCGTCACTGTGGAGAAGCCGGCTTCCACTGTAATCTACCAGCAACCAGGCACCACATCCATCGTTACTGTGCAGAACCCAGCTTCTACTGTCGTCTACCAGCAACCAGGCACAACTTCCACTGTCACCTATCACTACCAAGATCCAGCGTCCACGATCATGCTCCAGCCACCGACTGTTACTGCTTCGCGCTCACCACACGTGCTCGAGATTCCCGTCACTGTGATCACGACCGCGACCCACACCGTAGCCAGGTCAGTTCGTGCCAACCAAACCCCTGCGCCTACGTCTCCCCGCGATAGCATTATCGCCAAGCCAATGTGCGACTCTTGCGACGGCAACCCAGAGTGCGATGTAAGTTGAAGCACTAGTCCATCGTGTGCTCATAAACTTCTGACTGACTTCCGTTACAAACAGGGGTGCGATTTCGCTTGCGACGAAGACCAAGGCTGTGAGCACTTCCTGTGCAAAGACCCTCTCAGCGAAGCGGAGATCTGCATAAGCCTCCTAGAGGACGCCGAGGCGTCCAAAGCATACGACACGTCCATGGCTTCCGGCGATTTCCTTGGCTCCGCCGCGATGCTTCTAGTGCTCGCCGGCGATGACGCCCCTACTTCCAACACAACGACCACCCATTTGCAGCCGGCGATCTCCAACGGAACCCGGCCAGACTTCTCCTTTGCCGATGAGGATTGCTATCTGTGCGAGTCCGGTGATGAGTCTTGCAACGTAAGTCACTGCCTTGCCCACCCACCCCCTGCAATGTTGCATCATCTTCATTGGTACAGTTCGTCGACTAACTCCTCCCAGATGTGCGACTGGCAGTTCACCTGCGGCATCAAGAAGAAGTGCTTCCACAACGGCGCACGCGAGGTTGTCGAGTTGTGCTTCGAGAAAGGCGAGAAGTGCCGTCCTTGAACCGATTCCGCCGGGAATTTCTCTTCGTGCCGACTGAAGCGAGCCATCCTGCGATGCCACGAACCGATGAGGTAGCTGGAATGTCGCTTTTGGCTCTGCTGTCTTTTTGCACGCTTCGTTGGTCGCGTCGCTCCGTTTCACGCTAGTGTGAGCTTGCGCTGGTTTCTGCCATGTTCTTTCTCCCGTTGTTTCTCTTCCCCTTTGTTGCTCCGCGTTAGTAGTTTGTAGCTTCTTCTGAATACATTACATCCCCTTAATTTCTGAGATACTTGCTTCCTTGTTGATGTATGCTCACCGATCGCATGTTCTCACTACTTGCTTCGCAACTTGCCGATGGAGTCCGCGATGGTCAGTCGTTCTCAAAGAGGCCGCTCACTCGACTCATGATTGCTTCAGTGACACTGTCCTGCATTGGAAGCGTGCATGCAATTGACCGATACACTTACAATCGGCACCGGGTGACATAAGACCTGGCAGAATGTCTGTCATGAAAGCCCCCAGGACGCATGTAAATCGGACATACGATACAGGTGTACATTCTTTGTTCTCGCTTTTTGTAACGCATACCCTTTTCCTAAGTCGAAACTTCATCTAGTCAAGGGGATTGCAGAGCCATCTCAATCAACCCCAGACCAAGTCAATTCTCTCGCCCTTGACTTTCGAATTGAACCACTCGTAGATCTCGACATCATTCTGTACTACACTTGCACCATCAAGAACCCCACTTCTACCTAGCCTCTCCGTCGCGAATTGTAGTTCCATGGTTGCCAAGTTTCTGGCGATGCACGCTCTGCTCCCTGCGCCGAAAGCGAACCAGTATTTCGACATAGCTTCTGTTGGGTTCAGCCATCTTTCAGGCCGGAAGCTTCTTGGTGAGGGAAAGATGCCCGGGTTGAAGTGCAGCTCATAGGCTGAGCAACCGACAATGGAACTAGCTGGGAAGTAGGTGTTTTTGAAAGTCCAACCTCCTGCGGGGACGGTATGAGGTAAGCGCGTAGGATTTGCCATGCTGGTTCGGAGGCCTTCTTTGACAATAGCGTTTAGATAGGGTAGCGCTTGAACGTCCTGTGCATCCGGGCCAAGGGCAACGTTACCCTTGATCTCTTCCTTCAGTCTCTCGTACATATCTGGGTACAACGCTAGATTGCGCATGGTCGTTGCCAAGTTCATCCCGGTAGAATCTGTCCCTGCGAAGATGAGATCCTTGCACTGTGCCTTTACCTCGGAGTCGCTGAGTCCCGCAGCGAGTAGACGCCCGGGATATGTTGTTGACTTCTCGGAGGTATTAGCTACCAGTGTGCCGATGAACTTATCAACAAGCATCATGCTATCATCAGTTTCTGGATCGGGCAACCATTTGGCAACGGCCCATTCCAGCCACGTGAAAGCGAGATTTGGGAGGTAGAAGAAGCGACCGACAGCGACAAACGCGTCCACGAATGCGCTCACGCTGAGTACTGGACCGCGTTCGCTGACCCCATCGTAATTCTCCCGGAACAGGTGCGTAGATACTGCGTCCACAGCCAAGCTTCGCGTCAAGTTGAGCACATTGACAGGCCGCTTTGTCATGGCTTCGTCCCTCAATCGCTCCACCATACGATCGACGCATCCCCAAATTGCTCTCTCATTTTCCCTTAATGCTTTTGTTGAGAACAGCGGGACCACAGCTTTCGCTCTTGGGCTCCTGTAGTCCGTGTCGATGGTGGAGAAAATAGTCTTGTGGCCATCAATGTCGAAATTTGCGTAGCACGCCGCTTTCGGAAAGCCTCCTTTCGATACGTAGATTGCGGGTATAGCATCCGCGTCGCTTATATCGACTTCGTTCGGTGAGACTCGGACATACGGGCCGTATTGTTCGTGGAGTTTGTGAATCGTGCTTGCTTCGTCTCCGATGTAGGCGTGGTAGTGAAGGAAAATGCTGGTCAGCTTAGGTAATACGGGTCCAGGGATGTGGGATAGAGGATGGAAGTAGATGCGATATACTGAACGGATCAATACAAGCAGGAAAGGCGTGAAGAACAAGGCTGTTATGGGATGAGCCGCTATCACGCCAACAACGAGGCTTTGAAGCGCCATCGGAACTTCGAACAGCTGAACGGCTACATTGACGATCTGGCAGTCGTCGTGTCTTTTATGTGAGTCGTGGTTGGTTGAGTCACCGTAGCGTTAGTGGGGTGCTATCAACGGCGATCATGGAGATAAGGCGTCATCCACTCCCACTTTGGACTCTCCTTGACATTGCAGAAACTAGGACGCATTATACATTATTGCTCTAGGTAAATACATGTAGTCTAAGTTCCCCTCATTATTACTCATTTTCGTTCCCTTTGATGGTGCCGGCGCGATCAACCCGCGAAACCCGCTAACAGCAAGCACATCAAACAATGTCCCCTCTTCTTCTACCTGGCCATCTAACTCAAATCACTGGCCCTACCATCCTTGGTCGAAGGCGTCAACTCCACGTCCGCTGTATCATCAGCCATCGCACCCTTCTTCGACCTCCTCCACTGATGCACAGCAATGCAACTCAGCAGGGCCATTCCCGCATGTAAAAGGCCCAGTAACCCCTGGAATCCCACCTCAGCGTATCCAAGGCTATCCCAATACGACTTGTTGTAAGTGTTGCTCTCATCGTTGTAGATGATGAGCGTGTGTAGAAAGCAGATGGCCCCATAAAGACACACCATGACCAAAGATACAGTGAGAGTAAGGATGGGATGAAACAAATTTGGTACGGAGGCTGAAGAGGGTATAGCCACGAGGCTGAAGAGGGTGTAAACGGTATCTGGGATCATTGCGAACCCTGTGCGGAAGAACCAATCATTTCTAGATACCCAGTTAGTATGCGCTTTGTTCGATCGGTGTGGCTCTTGAAACGATCGTAAGTGGGAAGACCATGTGCTGTGACTTACGCATAGCTTTGCCAACGGGGGTCGTTGTCGCGATCGTTAAATCCGTACTTGAAGGAAGCATTGTGGGATATGACGATGATGATAAAGACAAAAAGAATAAATGCCTTTACGAGAAAGACATCGTGATGGAAGCGTTGAGGTCCTTGCCAAAGTGGACTTTTAGGACGAGTGAAAGATGCTAGGACGCCCATGTTTAGAGGTACTTTGGTAACGCGTAGCTGAAGCTGTGGAAGGATCTCGGGAAAGCAATATATCAATACTAAAAAAATGAGATGCGAGGTTGAGTAGATGTCTTCTCACTATAAGTACCTCTACGTAGCAAGGCGCAAAAGAGAAAGTTGATCAACACATGGGTCGCCTTATCGTGGCGCGTACCTTCAACGCAGGTCCCGTATCTGTGCACTTGACGTCTCAGCCTGATGATCACCCCGCAATTCCTCGACTATTTCGAAGATCGACTCAAGGGGAAAATAGCTGGGTTTTGTTGGTTGGTGTCAAACACAGCCTACCATGCCAAGTTCGGGCTGTGTTGCCGGTCAAGCATAGGTAGGTACCGTAAGCGAGGCGCGCCACTAGAGGAAGATGTGTGAAGCTAGCTCGTGTACGCAATACAAAAGAATTACGCAATCATCGAAACTACTTTCGCAAGGTGAAACTGAAACGAGGGGTTATTCGTGATATTGAATGCTCGATTGGAGCAACAGCCTACGGGCCGATATGCGGCATTTCATGCAACATTCTGGCCTGAAAAACCCCATATACGTCCACTTCAACACCACGACATGGTGGTGACAGATCCAGTGATGATGTGCACCGTTGATGGCATCCAGCTTGTCTCAGAGATGAGAAGCCTAGTTTTCAAGATGAACACCTAAACATGCGTTAGCCCGGAGATCAAACTCGCGATTGCACAAATGGCTTACTATCAACATTGTTGTTGTAGATCATGTTGGTGTTGTTGTTCTTGAGGTAGCAGTTCTGGTCAAACCAAGTAACGGCAACGCATCCTGTGGTAACAGAACACACGTCCACACACTTGGTCATGGACTCGGTTGACTTGTAGGCGATGTCGCCACCATAGTAGTCCCAGTTGCACTGTGCAATGAACGGCTTCTGGTTCGCAGTGGTGTACCTGCACTTGTCATCGGTAGGGCAGTCGATGACGTCGGTGCATGTCGAGGAGCCAGGCGCGGGCTCTGCGATGGTCGGGCCCTTGAGCTGATTGCCGGTGGACACGTTGGTTCTGCAGGATGAGTTGGAAAGTTGTTGGAAATAGATGGACGTGTTAGAGACAAACTTACGCTGGCCGGGCAGTACCCTTGGGGTTGCCCAGAAGGTAGCAGAAACTTCCCTTCATGTTGAATGCGACGCAATCCTTGTGTCGAGAGCAAGCATCTGCGCAGTCGACGAATACATCGGCCTTTGAAGGTGTGAATAGTATTCTAGTCTTCCTCGGGATTGCAACGTACCTGGGCAGAGTCGATGATGGGGCCGTTGTAGTCAGTCGCACAGGTGAGCTGGAATACAGCACCGTTGGTGGACGTAGATACGCAACCGTTCCAGCGAGGGCATGTAGGTATAGCGGGGCAGTTTCGCATCTGGCGCGGAACCAGTGCAGAAAGTGCAGCCGTCGAAGCGATGAGTGTATAGTGCTGTGGCATGGTCAGTATAGCTCATGGAATCGCGCATGTAGCCCCGAAATCGCTGCTTGGATACATATCCTGTATTGCGGCTTGTCCAGGAGTGTTGAAACTCTGATTTGAACGGAAGATATGCGGCATGGCTACAGAACTGGACAATTGTGACTTACCATCTTGAATGGTGGTGAGGGTTGGAAGGAATGAATGAGTGAGTATGAGCCGGAAGAGAAAAGGGTGGGATGAAGAGATATGGGCTACGGAGAAGCCTCAGACTGTATCTGTCTTGCGGTTGAAGCTAATAGTGATGCGGGCTTCGTGACGAAGAGTGTGGGGTATTTGGAACTGATACCATGGTCCGGTGTCGCCTACAGCAAATGACAGGTCTTCGGATGTGAGCGATAACAACGACCAGACCCTGACATGTTCTTGTGATCGTAAAAGCTTATATTCTCCAATCAACGAACCTCGTGGGCCTCCACCACACCCCAGGCACATGAGCCTAGACGCGATGTATCCTTATAATTGCAACCGTGCAGCCAGCTGCACTCATATCTTCTCCACCGGCTCTCCAAGAATCCACGTGCCGTTGCCAGATAATGTACCTGGCCTGGTATAATCCAAAGTTCTCCCATCTCTTACATAAGCCCACCGAAAGTACTCGTTGATTCCACTATCAAGTGGTCTGCGCCACTCAAAAGAAGCTCCACCTAGCCCATCATCGTAGAACGCGCGGTCCCGCTCAACATCATTTACTAAGACACTTATGCCGTCAATTCCGACCGGGTGTACTTCATACCGAAATGTCGCGACCAGCGCCTCGGTACCAAAGTTGACGGTGGCGTCCGCTATCTTGGGAACCACGGAGTTAAACTTCGCATCAGCGCGAAGTGCAGCAGAAGTCTGCAAGACAGAGTCAAAGTCCCAGCGCGCTATTCCATTGACGAAAAGACCCAACAGAATGCCTTGGTACAGTAGAGACGGTCGTGTTTGCAAACTCGTGCCCGGCAGCAACAATATCGCGAGGATGTAGTGGTGGATCCTTAGATTTACGCCTGGGATAGTCAAGCAGACAATGATTCCAAGAATGAAAAGTCCAAACAAGCCGAGGTAGCGGAGCAGGCGGCCTTCGAGCCAGAAGAAATATACTTGCCCTACAATGATGACCACCAGCACCAGAACGATGATTGCCAAGGCTAGCTTTGCCCCGGGTTGTTGTTCCAGATCGTGCGAGGTAAGTCGAGATATCGGTATCCAATCAAAAGTATAATTTGAAAGTGCGCCAATCCAGAAACCGGAAAGCCAGAAAAGTGCTTTCTCAAAATGAGCAGTCATCCCAAGTAATGACCTCTTCACGGTAGTGGAGTATATGACAACGGCCACGAACATTGCCGGTAAAAGTCGCTTCGCGAACATGGACAGATGATCCGGAAGAACAGTAGTGTTTCGGGAAGACGCTGACGGTGGGTCGGAAACAAAGCTCACGTGGGCAAAAATAAGGCTGAAGATCGCAAAGAAGATCTTGGGTGACGTGGTGAAGATAGCAAGCGCAGCAGTGACGAGGAGTGAAACAGGAAGCAAGGCTGACCGAGGGTCGGAAGCGGAGTGGAAGCTATCGTCATAGCCTACGGAAAAGGCAAGCGGGAAGTACGAATCGAAAGGCAAGGATTCGATGCCGTGTCGCTTAGTACTGGCGAAACTGTCATGCTCACCAACGAGAGTAATCCGGCCAGAGCCTACAAGAATGAAGATAACATGTCAGTATATGTCTTACACACAGTTCATACGGGCAGTTCCTTACCACCTTTCCGGCCATCCACAATGCCAGCATGGATCGCGGATCCGCAGATGAAACTGTCTCCACGGTAAAATCCCGTACCGATGACAAGCGGTCGGTAGTTTACTTCGAGAGGTCCAACAATGTGCGGATTCAAGATCTGCACGTCGCCGCACTTCGCTGGACACCGGAAGGCGAATGAATGGTTGCTGAAAGGGCGGCAATCGATCCCATCGATTCCGCATTCGTTCTTTCGTTTCCAGAGCGTGTCTACGCAATCGAGGTTGATCACGCTATTGCCATCCCCATCGCGAAGCGGTAATTGTGCAGTGAGAAACCACACAAATATAACAAGCCATAGCAGTAGCACAGCAAAGAGCCAGATGGGTTTATTGAACCCGTGTGCTTCCGTCCATTGGGCCGGATACGCTTGGATGGCTGGGAAGACTGGCTGAATGGACTGGATGCGAGGTGGCTCTGGACCGCGCAAGAAGCGAAGGAAAGTACGTCGGCCACTACGCGCAGGCAACGCGTTGTCTTCGAAGTCCATCTCTTCTCTTGTCAACAGATGGGCTTCTTCGTCCCTGTCAGCGGCTCCAGTAAGAGGGTGGCTCGCGTCATCTTCAACGTCATTGTCGTTCGGACCGCTTTGTAACGAGACGCACATGGTCAGCTGCAGCAAGTTGAACATGCATGAGAAATGTAGTCATTGACAATAGACATTGTGGTCTGAGATGAAACATGTTGAATGATCAACAGCGCCATTTTCTCAAGGCGCCTTATCGATAACATATCTCACTCAGTGCCATCTGGTGTCGGGCACCCTTGTCTTTTGGAGAGAAAGTTGAATGACTTTGCAGTGCATGGTCTTATCTCGCGTCGTTACTGCTTCTGGTGACCTCATTGTATTCAGCTACTGTCACACAGCTGACCTAACATGGGAGGCACGTCGTACACCTTTGGTTAGCCTCTTAGGAACAACCACCTCATCATCACGTCTACGATCATCGCCCTTGCACCAAAAATGTCAGTTATAATCAGACGCTAAAGGTATAAGCTGCGTTTCCTGTTATGCTGTTGTAATAGGTCTATGCCATGGGCAGAGGTATGATGCCAGGCATACCTCCGCCACGAGCACAGGCCAAGACCCTTAGATGCCGCTGGTTCTACAGAAGGCCGAACATTTGCCAAATACAACACTCGACGTGCGCACGCGTCGACGACTCTACTCACTGATCAAGCAACCAATTGCTCGCCATTATGGACGCGCTACAATCCTATCTTCCTCAAGCGGAAGGCTTACTGCCCAAATGGCTTCTATTTGTATGTCCTGTTCTCCGCGCTTGCGATTGTCATTTCCATGCAGTCTCTCATCGTAACACAAACTAACAATTCTTACAGGTCGCCATAGTCTCTGTTGGCAACAGCCTGCAATGCTACGCCACGCTCTCCTTCACTTCGCGCGTCTACAACCCTACAGCAATTGATCCGCCTCCTACCACGCCGAAACACGTAACCGCTCTCTCGTCGCGCACATTCGGAACATGGACTTTCTTGACGGGCATGGTTCGACTTTACGCCGCATACAACATCAACAATCCAAGCTTCTATCAATTGGCTTTGTGGACTTATGCTATAGCCTGGGGACACTTCATGAGTGAATGGTTTGTGTATGGAACTACAAGATGGGGCAAACCATTGGCTGGACCGGTGATAGTCGCAACTTCAAGTTTGATCTGGATGTGGATGCAGTGGGATTTCTACGTCAAGGCCTAGCGTGGGGGGCTGGGAAATGTCGGGGATCGAAATAGAGGTAGTGATGTAATGTTAATGTGTACAGAGACGCGTTCATGCGTTGATCTTTCTCGCGACTTGAACCAAGAACATGTCATAGTGCAGGAAGACGTGATGTGATGCAGACACTAATCGCCAGGGTTCCCAATGCAAAGACATGTACCAAGATCCATCACGCTGCAGCATGAACAACAATGGACTTTTGACCCGCCTCGGGGCTTGTTTGACCACTCGAGGACTTTCATTGATCGTAGCTGAAGAAACATACATGGCCCATGGGACTCCGATACCTCAATCCTTGATGCCGAATTTTGACGACTATATTGAAAGCCGTCACACTCCGCCTCAACCAAGTTTCTTTCCGTTGCTGATCATGAACCGTTACACCATCCCTTTTCTATGCACTTAGAACTTGTTGAACTGCTTAGCAGCCTTTCCCTTTCGGGGGAGGACACGGAGGACGTTGAAGCGGACGGTCTTGGAGAGGGGCCTGCACTGGCCAACGACGACCTGGTCACCGGGCTCGACACGGAAAGCGGGGGAGACGTGTGCGGCGAGGTTCTTGTGGCGCTTCTCGTAACGGGAGTACTTGGGGATGAAGTGAAGGTATTCACGGCGGATGATCAAGGTGCCTGTAATTCGTTAGTTCTTGCTGCCCATTTCTTTCTGATATTTCTGTTGCGGCCTGGTGTACGCGCTCCGAGAATTGGGCTAACACGTACGGTGCATCTTGGTGGACATGACAGTTCCGGTAAGGATACGGCCACGGATGGAGACCATGCCGGTGAATGGGCACTTCTTGTCGATGTAGGTACCCTCAATGGCGGTCTTGGGCGTACGGAAGCCCAGACCAACGTCCTTGTACCATCTCCTGGCGCGGGTGTTCTTGCGGGGTCCGCCGACCTTGTGGTTGAGGAAGATGTGAGGCTATCGCATCGCATTAGTATCGGACGTGCTGGGGGCTCGCGAAATGGGCGTGTAGTACCTGCTTCTGGAAAGCGCGCTCCGACTGGACACTATTTCGCAATCAGTATTTGTCGAGAGTATTCGCAGTATCGCACAACGTACGTGAGTTCGGTCGCCATGGTTGCGGGTCGGGTGGTATTGTCGAGCTTTCGGTGTTGCTCTAGGATCGCAATATTCGATCGCTTGTGTGGAGAAAGGTTCCTCCGGTGCCGAGGACTAGCGCGACCCTAGTGGCCAGCCTCGGCAGGGCCCAGAGCGAAGCCGCGAGATTGTCGCGAGGGCTAACGGAGCATGCGAACTTCAATGCTGCATCCGCTTGCAACTGCTCCTTAGCTTTACCAACCCAATCTCTGGCCGCTCCCATATTTGCTCTCCATGGCAGGCATACTCGAGCCGTTCGGTGTTCACATCGACGCAAGCAACTCGTTCGTGCAGGCTGCTGTCTATGGCTTCCTGCTCGTAGGCGTTGCATCTTTCGCAGCACCTGTCATTAGCACTATTCGAGTTCTTCTCAGCTTGTTTGTACTGCCAGGTAAATCTGTATGCCCCTCCAAGCATTCTTGACTCCTCCCGGATATCTCTAACCCCCACCAGCTCAGCACATTCGGACCCCGCGGCACCTGGGCCCTCATAACTGGTGCCTCTGACGGCATTGGCAAGGAGTTCGCCCTCTCCCTCGCGGCCAAGGGTTACAACCTCATCCTCGTTTCGCGTACGCAATCGAAGCTCGACTCCCTCTCCGCCGACATCACGTCCAAGTATGGCCCTAAGATCGCCGTCAAGACGCTGGCTATGGACTTTGCGCAGAACAAAGATGCCGACTACAACAATATGAAGAAGCTCATTGACGGTCTCGACGTCAGCATACTAGTCAACAATGTTGGCTTGAGCCACAGCATTCCAGTACCATTCGTCGAGACACCCAAGCAGGAGATGAACGACATCATCATGATCAACTGCATGGCTACTCTCCGTGTCACACAGCTCGTCACCCCCGGGATGGTGTCTCGCAAGCGTGGACTCGTCCTCACCATGGCCTCCTTTGGCGGCTTCTTCCCTACACCTCTCCTCGCGACCTACTCCGGCAGCAAGGCTTTCCTACAACAATGGTCCACCGCGCTGGCTTCCGAACTCGAGCCCCACGGCGTATACGTCCAATGTGTCCAGTCTCACCTCGTCACCACGGCCATGTCCAAGATCCGCAAGACGTCTGCACTCGTTCCGAACCCCAAGCAATTCGTAAACGCTACACTAAGCAAGATTGGAAGGAGTGGAGGTGCACAAGGCGTAGCTTTCACGAGCACACCGTACTGGAGCCACGGACTCATGCACTGGTTCCTTTCGCGCTTCTTGGGTGAGCGCTCGGATACTGTTGTCAAGGTGAACAGGGGCATGCACGAGAGCATCCGGAAGCGTGCCCTGCGAAAGGCTGAGAGGGACGCTAAGAAGCAGTAAGCTATCCGCTTGGTGGACCTGTCTTCTGAACCACATAACGAGTCAACTCGGATCTCAACCACGTGAGACGCTGCGGAGCAGCATGGGAGTGGGTGCTTTCGTCGAGCTCCACTGCACATCGACGCAATGTCTAAATGCGCAAGGGAATAACTTTTTCGCGATCTATCAACATGTATAGAGACAAATTTCTGGGATCAAGATTCACACAGAATAAGCATTTAACTAAGACCCCTGCGCCGTGCTATAGCAACAAGGATATCACTACATAGCTTTCTCCATACTAATGAAGAGGATATTCCGCCAACTTAATTCATATAGTCATAGGAAATTTGCAACGATGCCAAGCATGTTGTTCAAGGATCACGTTCAGTGCCCTTCAACTTTTTGCTTCTGACAACACGTTTTTAAGACGACTTGCCGTAGGCCTGGTCGACTTCCTTCTGGTACTGCTTCAAGATACCTTTGCGGTTGAGCTTCTGTGCGGCAGTGGTGAGGCCCTGTTGTGATGTCAGCACTCTGTAGACTTTCTTCCATGTTACAACCTTGGAAAGGTACTTACGTTTTGTGGTGTCCACTCCTCGTCTGCTAGCACAACACCCTCAATCATCTCGAATCCAGCCAGACCGCCCTTTTGGCCAGCCTGCTGCAATTGCTTGAGCACAGCAGAATTGATCTTCTTGTCGTGAACAAGTTCCTCGAGGTGATCACCCTGGACACCCTCCGCGGCGGCAATCTTCTTCAGTTGCGGTTCGGTGGGCACGATGATCGCGACAGGCTTCTGGCGATCTTCTGCAGCGTAAACGCAGATGTTTGCGACAATGGGTGCGGAGCGGTAGACAGACTCGAGCTTCTCGAGCGCAATGTACTCTCCAGCAAGTGTCTTAACCAAGTTCTTCTTGCGGTCAATGATGCGGACTTCACCGTTGGCGTTGAACTCTCCAACGTCACCAGTCTTGAACCATCCGTCGTCGGTGAAGGCCTCCTTGGTCTCCTCGGGCATGTCCAGGTAACCGTCTACTACACCACCGCCACGGATCCAGATTTCTCCCTGAGGCGGGTTGTTGGTGGAGAAGTAGCCGGCATCCGCGAAGTCGACAAGCTTCATCTCGATTGAAGCAGGCATCTCGCCGAGGGCGTGCTCGTTCCAGGCCAAGGGGTCCATAAGTGCACCCATGGCGCAGGTTTCGGTCAGACCGTATCCGCTGATCATGGGTGTAATGGCAATGGAGATGAAGCGCTGCGTCTCCTTTGAGATGGGTCCACCACCGTTCAAGCAGATTCGAAGTCTACCTCCGGTGGCTTCCTTGACCTTGTTGAAGACAATGGCATCGAGAATACCACTACCTGGCAGGCCAGAACCAAGGAGGAAGCCCTTGGCGGCGAACGCTCCCCAGAACATGTTGCTCTTAACAGCGCCTCCCGCCTCAACCTTGTTGACGATGCCCTTCTTGATGGTCTCCCACACCTGCGGTACACCGACCATGACCGTTGGCTTCAGCTCACGGATATCACCAGCGCAGTTGCGCACGGACTGGTCCGAGAGCGTCCTGATGGTTCCGTAGCCCATGGTACCACCCCAGTAGAGCACAGCGTTCTCGAATACGAACTCGAGGATATGCGCGGCGGGGAGGTAGGTGATGAGAACGTCGCCCGGTCCGAGGTACTTGCCTACAATAACATCGACACCAGCAACTGAAAGAGGTCAGTACTTTGTTTGCATGCTCGTAGCAGAAGACTTACTAGCAGCGATGACGTTGCGGTGCTTGATCATGACTCCCTTGGGGGTGCCTGTAGATCCAGACGTGTACATGATGCAGGCCAGATCGTCGGCCTTGGGCGGGATAGGCTCCGCAGGGCTCTCCTCGCCCAACTTGACCAGCTCGTCGAAGCTCATAACCTTCAAGTGCGGGTGCGCCTGGGTAAGGGTATCAATGTCCTTCTGCTTGGGGTCGTTCTTGGTGCAGTATACGACGACCTGGACGTCCTTGGCCTCCTTCATTGGGTTGACGAGCTTGGGTAGCAGCTCAGGATCGGTGAACATGACCTTTGCGTTGGTCTGAAGCATAGAATGCCTGAGACCCTCTTCTCCGAGCGTGTCGTATGCGGTAACAATGGCCATAGACTGGGAGATGGCACCTGCAAGCATGATGAGTTATTGCCTCTTGTACGGATACACGCGACTGCTTACCGTGTGCGGACGCCAGCCATTGCATGCTCGTGGCGGCGAACAGGTGGAGCCTGTCTTGCGGGTTGAAGCCCAGCGACTTCAGGCCCGAGCCTACTGCGAGCGCCATCTTCTCAAACTCGACGAAGCTCTTGTACTTGTACGGGCTGAGCTCGAAGTACTGCCACTTCTTGTCGACTTCCTGCTCCTTGCCATCGACCATCTTTTTGACCTTCTTGGTCTCCTCATGTATGTTGACGATGCGACGCGCACCGACTGCCTTTGCATTGCCGTACTTGGCGGCTGCGTGTCGCAGCACGTCGTACAATGTCTCTACGTTGTCGTGGGGCTTCAGTACCAGACCGTCTTTCGCGGCCAGGTTACGACGCGGCACCGTCTCGCCCTCGATCTTCTCTGCATTCGCAGCTTCGCACGTGTAGGGCCCCGCCCGGTGGTTCTTGGCCTGGGGCATCAGCTTCTTGAGGTCTTGCGGCATCTTGGCGGCTCTGGGGTGGGCGCTGTCCAGAGTGACGACCGTGTGTGATGGGGGTGGGTATGTGTAGGGGTATAGGGCAAAGGGTATCACAAAAAGTGCAAAAAGCAGCGAGAGGGTATATGGAGAGTGTGTCGTCGCCAGCGGGGAACGGCGGATGTGATGAGGTTGGTGTGTTGGGAGCTTATGCGCTTGTTATGCTTTCCCGGTCGCTAAATCGACGACCTGGCTGGGGTGGCCGAGCTTCTTGATGACCTCACTCAGCCACCGCAAGCTCTGGGCACCTGGGGCCAGCCGCTGCTCCACTTCTTTTCTGTCGAACGAGATGCGACTGAAGATCGACAGCGCAGCACACATCGCAAGCTCTGCCAGGTCGTCTCAGCCTCCCGCCCTCGTGTCCTGTCGACGTATTCTTCGCGTTGGAAACCTGCTCGACCTCACGTCGTCGTGAGACGCAGTGGAGTCGGCCTGCAGCTGGCCAAGGAGTCCGGACACTCTTCCAAGACGCGCAGCTGTCTCCTTTTGACGCTTTCGCTCCGTTGCCAACCTTAACGCAGGTGCAAGGATCGAGCGGATAATCGCAGGCCGCTGTCGCCTGAGCGTTGCCAAGATGCGGAGTCTCACGGAGATTCTGGCAACGGGGCCCATCCTGGACCCTGAAGAAGGTGTGTAAAACGCCCTGGAGTACACAAATGTACTCATCGAATCACACCCTCATGCTGGTCCTCGGCTCAACATATCGCTGTGTCGTTGCGATTCGCTCTCGCGTACGCCCAATGTGGAACATGTCGCAAGACTGCAAACAAGTCATCATCGATAGGTTACTCATCAAATCACGCAGAAGCCTTCGTTGTCTTTTCGCAAGATATTCCTTCTCAGTCTCTTGGTTTCATCGATGAGCCGGCGGCAACTCTAGATCTCAGCGTGGCGGGCCATGATCTGGTCATTCACCACTCAAGAGGTCTGCTGACTTCCAGTCGTAAAGAAGGGACGACCGGTGCCGGTAAGTAGTTCTGTGTTTGCCATAATTTTCTCCGGGGTCGCGCGTTGCCCCCTACGTTCCCCATTTCAGTTGAATTTGACCTCTCATGCGGGCTCCTACAATAGCATCTCAGCTATAGTGGCCTGGGTTGGCCATACAGGACTAGTAGATAGCCGACCAAATTCATTGCAATGAGCACTATCACGCTCTACATGCCATACTCCGCTCCGCTCCCGCCAACTAACGCCTAAACAGTAGTGTGGAAAGTCACCCCGTTGTTCGCAACATGGATCGCCTCCCCCACAAATTTCCTCTTCACATCCTCTCTTCTCACACCCAGCTCCAGCATCCTCGAGCTCGGCGCAGGCGTATCCGGTATCGTCGCACTCTGCTTAGGTCCCCTAGTCGCAAGCTACACAGCCACCGACCAGGACTATGTGCTTAAACTGCTACGGCAGAATATCGCCGAGAACCTCGATACCGTCATACCGGCAAAAAGAAAGAGTGGGAGAGGAAGTAAGAAACAGCAGGGTCAGATGAAGGGAGAAGAAGGAAGTGGTGGCGATCGCATCACAACACTGCAACTAGATTGGGAGACGGATGCAACTTCTCGTCTCAACCCCGTGGACATGATCTTATCGTGCGATTGTGTCTACAATGAAGCTCTGATCGAGCCGCTCAATACGACATGTGCTGCAATATGTAGGTTGAAGAATGACAAGGATGAACCAACACTTTGTCTTATTGCGCAGCAGCTGCGCAGTCCCGAGGTCTTTGAAACTTGGTTGAAAAGTTTTCATCGGTATTTTCACGTCTGGCAGGTGCCTGATAGGATGCTGGGTGAGGGATTGAGAGAGGGCAGTGGTTTTGTGGTGCATATCGGTGTCGTAAGATGACTACTACCATCTTGGGCTGCAGCACGAGGGTGGCAATTGGTGAGAAGGAAGAAATGACTTCGTAATGTAAAATATAAGAAGACTATAACGCCGAGACATTCATCCAGTATGAAATTCGCTTTTCGTAAAACTCAAAACCATGCATCAAACTGCGCTCAAGCAGCCTTGCTAGGCTCAATATCCGAACTTGGTCGTCCCTCAACATCAGTGGCTCCCTTCTTGACCCTGGCCCACTCTTCCTTGTCCGCTGGCTCGTCGACTTCATTCGCAGTCAACTCCGGTGTCTCTTCGTCCTCAATCTCCTCTGGTAGGACAAGGTTAAGTACAACGTTGATGAAAGCAACAACAGCGAAACCTGTCTCGAGGATTAGGATGATAGCGTTGTAGAAGCCCTGAAGTGCGTGGTTCGGTCCATCGTAAGTGAAGACGTGATCAAACCAGTCTGGGACCATGGTAGCGCCAAAGCCCAGGGTGAATCCTGCAGTGAGGATAAATCGGTTGCGGCGAGTGAAAGACATCGTGCTGATGATTCTGATACCGCTAACAGCGACGGCGCTGAAGAGGAAGGTTGTCATTCCACCGAGAACTGCTGAGGGAATGGCAACAAGGGCCGCCGCAAACTTGGCGAAGATGCCCATGATAATGAGCCAGAAGCAGCAAGCGTAGCCGGCCTTTCGGTTCGCACAGCGCGTCAGAGCAATGACACCTAAAGAGAGGGGTACGAAGTCAGTACTTGTCTCACATGCAGTTCGTACATCGGGGTCTTACCGTTGTTCTGGGCGAAGGTGGACATGGGAGTGATGGTGCACAGAGCTGCAATCATGCCGTTCAAGCCATCTGCGAGGACACCACCTTGAATTCGGGAATCGAACATCTCGCCGTCGACTTCAAGGCGCGAAACATCGCAGGTAGCGGTGATATCACCAATGGCCTCCATAGCGACGACCATGTAGACTGCTAACAGAGGGAGCACTATTGGTCCGTATACAGAGAGCTTGAATGTGTGGACCCAGATAAAGGATACAGCCGGTGCGACATCGATGGTGGACTTGTCAAAGTAGCCTGTTGCGCCTGCGATGATGCATCCGACCAGGAGTCCAACGACGACAGCGGTAGACTTCATGATAGGCGCGCCAAAACGCTCGCAGATGATGATGGTGATGAAGACACTGAAACCGAGACCGATGAACTCAGCGCTACCCCAGGGAAGAGGGCGCGGTGCATTGATGTTGGGGCACAGCTGAAAGAGTCCAGTTTCGGGACGAGATTGGCAATCACCCGAGCCACCAGCCCAGTTTTGAAGTCCAGTTTCGATGAGATGAACACCAATGAGCAGTACAGTTGGACCGGTAACCAGGGGCGGGAAGACCTTCTTAAGGATACGCGGACTGGTGAAGGACATGCCGATTTCGAGCAAAGCGCATACAGCGCACGTACCGAGGATAGCTCCGTAGCCGTCCGGGCAAGGGAGTCTTGTGCCATCCGCAGCAGTCGGGCAAAATCCGGTCGCGTACATCTGGCTGAGGGCACCGGTCGCCACGGGAATAGTCGCAAAAGAAGTTCCGACGACGGAAATCAGGCCGGTTCCGATATAGTAGGGGGTCTTCCAGATATGGAAGCGCGTGATCTGAATCGAGGACAGGATTCCGCAAACTACGAGCGAAGTGGAGACGAGGTAGCGTTGCTCTTCCGAACTTAGATGGGCGGCATTGGAAAGGATTATGGGCGGTGTTATGACACCTGCTAACATGGCGAGTGCGTGTTGAAATCCGAGGAGAAGAGCTAGTAGCACTGGCATACGGTCATGGAGACCGAAGAAGGGTGCAGCTCTTCGCTCCTTCTTCATGAATGGCAGGTTTGGACGGAACAGAAAGGCGTAGTCATAAGTACCAACCAGACCATCTCTGTTGACTATGTTAGATAAGATTTTGATTGTGACAAAAGATCGTACTTGGTTGTAAAGGCCTTGATGGCGCGTCTTGCTTGCTCTCCAAAGCTTCGCTTTGGCGTATGGTCGGGACCGATCATGTCTGCCATGGCTGCTCAGAGACTGCAATCCGGATGCGCGTGTCCGAACAGAAGCAGAGATGTCGAGATTGAGCCGGATCTTTGTATTCGGCGGTTCAACCTCCGATAAGGAAGATCTTGATAAGATTGGCGAGGTGGCTGAAGATACCCAGTTGTACGGCCAGTCGCAGGATCAGACGTGCCTCTTGGTCGACTAAGGGCTGTCGCGTGCAGTGTAAGGCGCTACCGATGACAGGCTCTTGAAATGCTCGGATGGTGGTCTTGAAGTTCGATATGCGGGGAAGTGACGTGAAGATGGCGGATCTTAGTTCGAGTGGGAACGTTAGTCGCTGTGCAGTAGAGTGACGGCGTGAACCCAACGAGCTACTTCCTCATCTATATAGAACATGTGGAGAAAGAGTATTATCTCCTGCACCAACCTTCACGATACACAATTGTTCATCCACAACGTCTTAGCCCCGAATCCAAGGCCACTCACGGACCGCCAAAGATTGGAGCTGGCCGAAGATAGTCGTGAGCCGCCGCAAATAATTACTCTTCTCCACGGCAGATTCGTCGCTACGGCGCGCATTTCGCAGTGGCAGAGGGGCGACACCCGCGTATGTGCTAAAACGATCGCCTGTACTGATAGGTAGGAAAACGGTGATTGGCTGTTGGGCGAATGTGTCCACTTGGCGGGCGGACCACTCCGACGATAGAGGATGGGAGATATTGCAGGAGAGGCCTCCCACACTGTACTGGAGGAATGTGCATCTAGATCTGAGTCCGATTGCTGTCAGAAGATCCTGTTCGCCGGTTACCGATGCAGCGGTGCTGAGCGCGTCCATGCTGGGCGACTTGGTGTTCTGGTTGGCAGCAGCCGGTGATCGGAGCCTCGCTGAGACCTACCAAGAGAGACTGCGCAGGACTACGTTGATTCCCTCCACAGCTTTCCAATTCACAATTCCAGCAACTATGTACAGTACCATCGTAGGTCATTGTACTTCCTTGTGTAGAGCAAGTGAGTACGTTCTAGGTAGAATTTCTGGTTTTTGTAAGTCTCAAGAGTTGGTCTCTGGCTGATCGTGTTTCGGTTGCAGATGACAGAACATGAAAGCACTGCTAGATGGAAAAACATGTACTGTGCCGACGTGGTAGGATGTAGAAATCAACGAAGGAGCAGTCATCCCATCGACGAAACGCAGTGCAAGTTCTGCCACCGACTGCGCCTTGGCAAGGGTCAACGAGGGCTACGCAGCCAGGGTGCCGCAACCAGCTTTTGCAAGAATGGCTCGTCATAGCTTGAGCGCACGCCAGCAGTTTGCCTTCAGCCCTACCCGTTAGGACGTTGGGACGACCGTTGACCTTGTGGCATGAGAATGAGACCACACGAAGAGTGCAGCGGGTGTGACGCAAGAGATTCCGGGAGCCGAGGTGAACAACCGCACGTTGATTCGTAGGCTGTTGCATGCTATCGACGTCGCGATGGTGGGCGCGCGTCTTGACTGATATGGACATGTGTCTGTATGGGCTGGAGACAGGCAGAGCAGGTGTTGAGGAGGGCCGTTTCCCAATCGAGCAGAGCTTGCGATGGCGCACCAGCACCCAGCACCCGAGCTTGGAGCGTGCCGGGGAATTTGCGCCAGCGGAAGAAGACCCTTCACGGTTTCCACAACGTTGTGAAGCACTGACGATTTTCTCCAAGCACAAGCGCCATCGAAAAAGTCATGGACGTCTGAGACCCACTGGGCATCCAAGCCGAGCACTTTGCCACTGCGTGAAACATGTCGTCGCGGCCATGCTTTCCAGACACTTGGGGTAGGCGAGCGGCCGCCTACGTAAGGCTGCAGAAGACTTGGGTAGGGCGGATGCAGAGCGATATCAACAGTTTCCCAACGAACGTGGTGTCGCGCCTGCATCCGGCTCACCCTTCCACTTGGGCGACTGCACTGCAGGCGTGGCCCAGCGGGGCAGCAAGCGGAGAGGACAGCTAGCGAGCTAGCGATGACGAGACGTGTGGCCTCACCACGGCGTGAGGTTCTATGCCCGCCTGGGCAGTGAGGCATCCTTCTCGCCGGCTCGCGCTGCCGGTCGTCTGCACCAGACCGCTCTTTGCGATCGTCTTCGCGATGTCGCGGCTAGAAGCAGCAGGCGGGCGATGTGTAGGAAATAGGGCCGCGGCGTGTGGGATTAATCAGAATCTGGGGAAGGTGGCGGCCTGGGATTGCTGGATATTCTGCACGTCTGCGCGCGCACCGCCACCCAGCGACTGTCTCGATGCCGAGATCAGCACGACGTGCCAGTTAGGCCCGAAATTTTCTCGCGCTGTTGCAGCCAGCGCCGTCCCTCGTCCTGTGCGGGACCCTGAGACAGCGGTTAGTGCGGCGCGCTAGGCTGGCTATGACCAAAGTTGCGGCGATTGCTGGATCTCGAGCGACAATGCAAGGTCCCAGTCTTTCGCTTACACGCCCGCAGAGTGTTGGGATTCAAGACTGTCCCGCCGCCTTATTAACACGCTCGGCCGCCCGCTGTCTCTGCCTCCCCTCATCCTCCCTCCACTGCTCCTTCCCTCACATCTTCTACCCCGTCATTCACTTGATCGTGGTGAAGCTTTCCATCGTTGCTGGAGCTTTGTACTCACACCGGAGGCTGACCGGAGCTCAACTTTTTTGAGCCGCTAGTTGCTTCCCGTCGAATTTCTTCGACCGCCCTCGCTTTACCTACAACCACCCTACCCACCTCCTCACCATGCCTTCCCACCAGCCTACCGCCGGCATGATGGCCGTCGACCCCGAATACGTCAAGCAGCCGTCTCCCATGGCGAGCACCTCGGAGCCGAACCGCAACCCCAAGTACGACCCTAAGAAGCCACACATCACCGAAACACCCATCACCAAGGCCAACTGGTACAAGCACGTCAACTGGCTCAACGTAGGTTTGCTCTTGCCCCCCAAATCAGAGCCATTGGCTAACACTGGATCAGGTTACCTTCATCATCGGCATCCCTCTCGCCGGCTGCGTCGCGGCTTTCTGGACCCCTCTCAAATGGCAGACCGCCCTCTGGGCCGTCGTGTACTACTTCTGGACTGGTCTCGGCATCACCGCCGGCTACCATCGTCTCTGGGCACACAAGTCCTACAACGCCTCCCTCCCACTGAGCGTCTTCCTCGCCCTCGTTGGCGGCGGTGCTGTTGAGGGCTCCATCCGCTGGTGGAGCCGCGACCACCGTGCCCACCACCGCTACACCGACACCAACAAGGACCCCTACAGCGTCCGCAAGGGTCTTCTCTACAGCCATCTTGGCTGGATGGTCATGAAGCAGAACCCCAAGCGCATCGGCCGCACCGACATCACCGACTTGAACGAGGACCCCGTCGTCGTTTGGCAGCACAAGCACTACATCAAGGTCGTCATCTTCATGGGTTTGATCTTCCCTTCGGCTGTCGCTGGTCTCCTCTGGAACGACTGGAAGGGTGGCTTCATCTACGCCGGTATCCTCCGCATTTTCTTCGTCCAGCAGGCTACCTTCTGCGTCAACTCCCTTGCCCACTGGCTCGGCGACCAGCCCTTCGACGACCGCAACAGCCCCAGGGACCACGTCATCACCGCCCTTGTCACTCTCGGTGAGGGCTACCACAACTTCCACCACGAGTTCCCCTCCGACTACCGTAACGCTATCGAGTGGCACCAGTACGACCCCACCAAGTGGTCCATCTGGCTGTGGAGCAAGCTCGGCCTCGCCTCCAACCTCAAGCAGTTCCGTGCCAACGAGATCGAGAAGGGTCGCGTCCAGCAGCTACAGAAGAAGATTGACCAGAAGCGCGCCAAGCTCGACTGGGGTGTTCCTCTTGAGCAGCTTCCCGTCATCGAGTGGGACGACTACGTTGAGCAGGCTAAGAACGGTCGCGGTCTGATCGCTGTCGCCGGTGTTGTCCACGACGTCACCGACTTCATCAACGAGCACCCCGGTGGCAAGACCCTCATCAAGAGCGGCATCGGCAAGGACGCTACCGCCATGTTCAACGGTGGTGTCTACTTCCACTCCAACGCCGCCCACAACCTGCTCTCTACAATGAGGGTCGGTGTCATCCGCGGTGGATGCGAGGTTGAGATCTGGAAGCGTGCCCAGAAGGAGAACAAGGAGGTCAACATCGTCAAGGACGAACAAGGCAACCCAATAATCCGGGCGGGTAACCAAGTTACCAAGGTCGCACAACCTATGCTCAGCGCCAGCGCGGCCTAGAGTATTCTTCATTTTCATTTAGCGATGCCCGGCGTTTGGGATGCCTTTTCGTTTTGTGTAGGCATAATTATGTTTTCATTTCACAGCGTTCGCTAGCAAGCATCATCGAGACGATGCTCAAACACTATTAGACGGCGTATGTTTGTAGCCTTTGATGAGCACAAGCTTTGAAAAGTGAGCTTCACGGTCTAAATCAAGAATGATATCCATTTACACTTCACATTCCATCATTTGCTGTCGTGACTGCTCTTTTGTGATGTCTGATCGTTATCGATGTTTCCTTACCACAGCTATGTGTTCTTTCCTGATCTATTTGACACCAGTGACTGCCTGCTATGGTCAAGTGGACCGTGCCTCCGCCGTGTCAACAAGATGCAACGCGATTCCTGACACCCAACTCTACACAGCGCCGAGCTACGATTGATCGCGACTGCATTGCCGTCATCGCGCCGTGACCGTAATGGCGTCCCAACAACCTAGCGATGCCCCGCCATCAAAACGCCGCAAGCTTGATGACGACTCCCCGAGCAGAGAAGTCACGAAGTCCGACCATCATGCAGGACTCAACAAGCCAATCAGCCCACCATTACCGCGGCGCAAAAGCCCCGAGCCACCGTCATTTACGCCGACTTGGAGTTTCGATGGAGTACCGAAACCAGCATTGGCGTCGGGACCAGCCAAACCAGCTACACCACATCATGATAGCGACAGGACTGGGGAACCACGATATTGCCCTTCGCCAATACAGCTGACGAAAATCGAGAAGCTGCCGGCACATCAGAATGTCGATGCTGTGTGCTTGTCGGACTTGCTCGGTGATCCGTTGATTAAGGAATGCTGGAACTTTAACTTTCTGTTCGATTTAGACTTTGTCATGTAAGTCCCGTAGCTATCGCCGAGACTAAACGCAGCTCCCGGCTCGAGTCCTGATGCTAACCATATTCAGGCAGCACTTCGACAGCGATGTGAGAGACATGATCAAAGTCAAGATCGTGCATGGTTTCTGGAAGCGGGATGATGGTAATAGGATCGCCCTACTCGTGAATACTCTTGCCCGCACAGTGTTGATAGGAGTTGACAATGATCCAGGAAACAGCGGAGCGGTATCCGAATATCGAGCTTCTGAGCGCCTACATTCCGGATCCGTTCGGAACTCACCACACGAAGATGCTTATCCTCTTTCGCCATGATGACACTGCACAAATCATTATCCATACAGCTAATATGATTTATCGCGACTGGGCCAACATGACTCAAGCAGTATGGAAGTCGCCTTTGTTACCTGTTTTGGTTCAAGCAACGCCATCCCAGCCAGACTCTCCTCAAGTTCACCCTATTGGGAGCGGCGAGCGCTTCAAAGTTGATATCCTCCGATATTTGAGTGCATACGAGAAACGATTGAGAGGACTGACTACGCAACTTCGGGACTATGATTTCTCAAGTATCAGAGCCGCGTTCATTGGAAGTGCGCCATCACGACAGAAGCCCGCTGCAGTTAGCCCTTCGGTAACCTCCTTCGGGTGGCTAGGATTGAGGGAGGTGCTTTCTACTGTTCCTGTTACAGGATCCAGAGACTCTGTGCGCCCTCATATCGTGACGCAAATCTCCTCTATAGCGACACTGGGTGCGGCGCCCACATGGCTCTCGAACTTCCAGTCAGTGCTTGCATCCCATTCGGCAACAGCGGTAGCCAACTCCGGTGAACAGTCACCCTCCTCGACGCAAGCCTCATCTTTCTTCGCCAAACGTGAGTCCAACGTAGGAAAGTCGCGAACTCCTAAGTACAGTGTCATCTTCCCAACTCCAGAGGAAATCCGGGGTTCTCTTGACGGCTACGCATCTGGTGGGTCAATTCATTGGAAACTCCAATCAGCGCAGCAGCAGAAACAACTGGAGTATATGCATCCGATGCTATGCCACTGGAGTCACGCGTCTTCTTCGTCCTCGAACGGTGCAGCAAGACAGGAAGCGCGTCGTGGCTCTGCGGCGCCACATATCAAAACATACATACGTTTCAGTGACGAAGAGCACAAGACTATCGACTGGGCAATGGTGACGAGCGCAAACCTGAGCAAGCAAGCGTGGGGCGATGTGGTGAACAAGAAGGATGAGATCTGGATACAGTCGTGGGAGGCAGGGGTTGTTGTCTGGCCTGCTTTATGTGCTCAGACACAGGAGGAAGTCATCATGGTTCCTGTTTTTGGGGAGGATATGCCTGGTCCCGAGAGTCTCAATGCTCTTGATGATGGTAGCAGCGGAACGGCAGCTGAAGAGAAGAAGATGACAGTCGTGGGTTGCCGCATGGCATACGACTTACCACTTCGTTCTTATACGGCTGATGAGAGGCCTTGGTGTGCTACTATGCAATACATGGAGCCAGACAGAGAGGGGCACGCCTGGGCCGGCTATGGACGTTGAGCTCCGGTACTCAGATTCCGTACCGAGCGCATGCAGGCCCTTGCATTTCCGAAGCACATGTACTACACATATGTCGATGAGGCACTTCTTATTGTTGATCCTTATAACAATATATAGGCGATGGTATAACCATAGCAATACTTAAATCGCACATGAGTCTTGCCTTGATGATCCACCCGCACTTAGTTGTCGTGCTTGGCCAATAGCTGCTCGCCCAACTCGACGTACTTGTCCTCGGCCTCCTTCTGGGTGGTACCGGCGTCAACAACCTCCTTCCACTTGTTGTACTTGGCCTTGCCCTAATCATATTATCAGTTATTGTCCTCGTACGTTTGTTGGGATTGGACCGGTATGTATGGCTGGCAGGCGGTACGTCGTGACGGAGGATACGAAGGTATAGGAAAGGTATGCAGAAACGTACAGCAAGATCGAACATGCCAGGCTTCTTGGCCTCGCTGAAGTCCTTACCCTCTGCTACCTTGGCGTACGCGTACAACTAGAATTCACAACCGACTGTCAGCATCTGGACTTCTTGTCGTATATAGCGGGTATACGAGAAGGGGAGAGTGTGCGAGGGAGGGTAAACAAGAAAACGCGTACGTGTAGCTGCTCATCGTTGCTAGGTCCCTGCTTTCCAGCCGCCTTGAGCTTCTCGCCCATGGCGCTGACCTTTTTGTAGGTCTCGGTGTACTTGGCTCCAGGCATATTGGTCTAGAGTCCTGCTGTTAGCTTCTTGTCTATTACTCCTGTGTCCAGACCGTAGGGTAATCTTACGGTGGTAGATGTGTTTAGGGAGGTAGGTGGTGGTGATTGTTTGTCGGTGAACTAGTTGGAGGAGAGCTTGGGGGCTTGCTGCCGAGTGGTAGTAGCGCGGGGTCGAGATCAGGTTCGCACGATCATGGTGGGGCAGGGCAGCATCCGCGGCATGACGTTTTTAGCGGGACACAGCACATGGTGCGGTTGCTCACTAGGCCATGCGCACAGTATGTGATACAGTTGAGATTGAACGTGTATTCGAGAAAAGATAATGTAATGCACTGTTATGCCTGCCAACGCCGCTGCAGCACTCCGCTTTATGCAACTTTCTACGTTTATCGTGTATCGTGTATCGTCTTCTTGGGTATCTACTCTCCCATCTCCAATAGCTCGTGCACTTAGTATGTGACCAGCCAGGCTCTGTGTCGACTGGCCTATGTGCATGTGAAAGCAAAATTGAATAACAAGTACGTGCCGGGTCTCTAGTGGTCCCCGTTTACGCCGTTGGTGTCTGGCGAAGATGCGAGGTTCTTGCGGTAAAGCTCACCGTCGCACGCCCTAAGACGCTCTGCAGCCTGCTCTGGGGTGATGTCGCGCTGAGGCTCGGCCATCATCTCGTAGCCAACCTGGAACTTGCGAACGGTGGCGCTTCGCAGTAGTGGGGGGTAGAAGTGAATGTGGAAATGACTGGACTCAATCTCATCGGCTGTGCCAGTAAGGGGAGCCTGATGAAGACCCATGCCTTCAACCTCGTTAGCCATGTCTCTCTATTATGACTGTTTTGGACTTACTGTAGGGGAACTGGGTCTCGAACAGGTTGTCGTAGCGCCTCGTAATTTCCGCTATGCACTCAGCCAACTCCGCTCGCTCCTCCTTAGAGAAGTCTACCAGCGAGCGCTTGTGTTGCTTAGGAACAATCATTATCTCGAACGGCCAGACTGCCCAGTAAGGTACACCAGCCCAGAAACTCGCGTTTTCATACACAGTGCGGGTCTTTTGTGTTGACTCCAGCTCTGCATAATCGACGAGCATATGAGCGCCTCCATTCTCTTTGCGATATTTGCTCAACTGCACCAGCTCCAAGGCGGGCTCTTCCGGTAGGGATGTGGTCGTCCAGACCTGGCCGTGTGGGTGGGGATTTGAGCAGCCCATGGCCGAGCCTTTGTTCTCAAAGATCTGCATATACCGATACTGAGCATTTGGAACTGCGAGAGTGCCTTGTGATAGTGGTGGTATAGTAGTGGCAGACGCAAGCTTGGCCAGAGGCGACTTTGGGTCCAGATGTGCAACGTAAATGTTCGTCCAGGTCTCTATTATGGGGACGATCTCCGCCGGCGACATGTCGGCAAGAGTGAGGTTGTGAGACGGAGAAAAGCAAATGACATAGCACTTTCCAGTGACGGCCTCGGCACGGAGTAATCTAGAAGCGAGAGATCCGTCCTTGTTGTCAGGGTTGTACTCTTGCTGCTCTTCCATAACGGCACTGTAGTCGTTGACGAAGACAAAAGTGTTGTCGAACTTGGGGTTGTGTTCGCCATTTGCCCGCGTGTTTGAAGGGCATAGATAACACTGTGGTTGATTAATTTCGGAATGATATCATGCATGGTCCGGGCGAAGGGATACCTTTGGGTCATAGTCTGGGAGGGTTGTCTTGGACGGCGACTCTTGCATGCCTCTGTGGGGTTTCAGTATGTCGTCCCGTGAACAGAATCACTGATATGCTTACTGCCATGGTCGCTTGGTGCGGTGGGGCGAGACTAGTATCCAGCTTCCTCGCAGGAGGTTGAAGCGCCTGTGGGAGATGTCGTTCAAAACGGGGTCCGTCATGATGGCCGGAATGTGCGTGGAGTGTGTCTAGGGCGGACGATGGTGGTTAGGTGTATATATACCGCGTGCGAAATACGGCGAAACGGCCGCAGGGGCAGTATGCATGGCCGCGAGCTAGACGGTGGGAGTGACGCCCGGCCAGTGAAGGGCTGCGCGCTAAGCCGCTCAAGCTTTCCCCGTTGGCGGGATGCTAGCCGAGTCGAGTAGCGCACCCTCAGGCGTGAGGCCCCGAGAGCTTGCGCGTAGGCTTGAGGACAGCAGAGCCTCTCCAACAACCCACGATAGCTGCCGATTGGAGCATTAGCCCGCGACCCGTGAACGCAGGGTTTTCAGTTTTCCACCATGGCGGCAATGATGCCAAGTGCCGCAACTAGCAACCCCTATGACAGCGACGCCGTGGAGCGTGACCTGATTGACCCGGACGATGGTGCGTCGCATCCACACAGCTGCCTGCGAGACGAGACGGTGGATGAGGCTAACCATCACCAGCTACCCTCGATGACCTCGACGATCCTCTCCAGGGCACGTCGGACCGCGCGCCGCTGACGGGCAACATCCAGCGCGACCCTGCGCAGACGCAGTCGTACCTGACGTCGAGCATCCCCGGCGAAGACCGCCGTGCGCCCACAAACACCATCGACGAGACAGTATGGGACACGCTGTCCCGCGACATCTTCGCCATCTGGGAGAAGATGAAGCAGGTGCTGTACCCCAAGTACCTGCTGGGCGGCATCATGCAGCGCGGGGGAGGCATTGGCGCCGCAGAGCGCGGCGAGGCCGACGGCTTTGGCGGTGGGCTCAGGAACATTGCAGGGCGATGGCCGGACGCAGATGTTATTCTGCAGGGCGGCATGAGCGAGGGCCTGCGCGACTGGGACCTATGGGGCCCGCTCATCTTCTGTCTGCTGCTGAGCCTGTTCCTCTCGTGGGGAGCAAAGGGCGACCAGAAGGACCTGGTCTTCTCCGGCGTCTTCGCCATGGTCTGGATAGGCGAGGCAGTCGTGACGCTGCAGATCAAGCTGCTGGGAGGCAACATGTACGTCCCCTCTGCACACCCACGCCTTTTACATGCTAATCGTGGCCAGTGCCTTCTTCCAGTCCATCTCTATTATCGGCTACACGCTCTTCCCGCTCGTCATTGCCTCCATCCTCAGCGCCGTTGGCATACCCATGATAGTGCGCATCCCCGTCTACATCGTTCTCATCGCCTGGTCGCTAGCAGCGGGAGTGAGCATCATGGGCGGCTCTGGAGTCGTAAGGAACCGCGTCGGCATCGCAGTATACCCTTTGTTTGTATTTTATGTTGCTCTGGGCTGCCTGTGCTTCATCAGCTAGTGCAGCATTGTTGTGCATGCAAAAGTGTTTGGCTGGGTATCTGGCGTTACGGACAAGCTGTAGAAATAGCTATTCATGGGCGTCACAAATCCATTCCAATACAATCAGTAGCACTTAGTAGACGTCTACAGTAAACTTGATGTACATGTCCCAAGTAGCGGTAGACGCTGTTGTTGCTGCTACCCGTGTTCATGATTAGCCGTCTGTCTTCCCCACTTCGTCATTGGTCTTTGCAGCGACAACACACTCGACCACGACCGCCGACTGAAGCGCCAACACTCGGCCCCCTAACCGCTCAACACACACGGCGCGCCTTGTCTGCATTCCTCTCGTTGCAGTCGCGTTCTGGACTCGACGGTGTAATTAGACACTGTTGCATTCGGCGCATTGTAGTGGAAATTTGGTACTAGAGCGCATTGACCGACTCCACTAACCACAAGGCCCATCTGCTCTGCTTCCGTCCGCTCGACAATCCAAGCCTGCAGCTCATATCTGCACCTGTTTTCCGACATCGTCTGCCCGCCGCACACCCAACGAGCCATCACGCTGCATTGTCCACCTACAAGGTCGCCACTAGCCTCGCGGAGCACCACCTCTGCGATTGTCCCTGCCGTCGACCGCAACTTGGTCTTCACCGCGGAGCATAGTTACTATTGTCCTTATTCAAGCTTGCACTGTCTCAATTCACAACCTCAAACCACACAGACATTTCGACCGCCCAAGGACCGCCTTCTCACGCACCAACGTCTGCGACTCCTACTACTACTCTGCTACACCATCCACCAAGCGCACTCCCAACATACCCCACGCCTGGAACACAACCCGTCCTGCACCATGACAGACGCGCCAGAGAAGCCGCAGGTGACAACTGCAGCTGCTGCCGCCTCCGACGACACCACCAAAGCTGCGCCCACGTCCCCAGCACGGAGCGATAAGAGCAGCGATAGCGAAGGAAAGAATGTTAGGGAAAAGCTCAAGGACACACAGATCGATGCGCAGGCCACATCGGATCCCGTCCCGAGTTCCGATCGGCCCATGAACGACGCACCCAACGGCAGCGTTAAAGCTGGCGAACACAGCGCTTCTGGCTCAGACAGCGAGCGCGGACGGTTACGACGCAAGCGCAGCCGGGAAGACTTTGAAGAGGAAGCCGAAGCGGACAAGCACCCAGAAAAGAAGGTTGAGCGACATGCGCGCAAGAGGTCAAGGGACATCACAGCCGACCTGGAGGCTGGTGTGCCCGGAAAGCCTTCTCCAAGTACTATCTCAAGTATCCAAGAGAACGACGGGGACGAGCAGATGACATCGCCCAACAAGAACACATCCACGACCACTGCGGCCGATAAGACCCCAGGAGCCGGAACAAGCCCCAAAAACAAGCGCACACGCGATCAAGTCGAGAAGGATACAGATGCTAGCGCAGAAGCGGCGGAAGACGCCTCGGCAAATGGCAAACCTGCAGAAAAGTCGGCAGGCGAGGAGCGAGACACCAAGCGGTTACGAGACAAGAAAGCAGCCGATTCAACAACGGACACAACAGAGTCGAAGACCAAGGTAAGCTAACTAGCGCTGCGTGAATGTCAAAGACTAACGCTCGAGCCAGATACCGCCAGGCAGTGGGTTTGCCAACACTTCCGCCGCATCGCCTTTTGCCGCTATGGCAGCCAAACCTCAACCGCCGAAGACTTCCGATAAGGCCGAATCATTACCTCAAACGTCGGACGAAAAGTTCAAGTCATCTGGCTTCGGCGGCTTTGCAACCTCAGCTGCGTCTCCATTCGGGGGCCTTGCTGGTTCTAAACCAAGTTCTAGCTCGCCTTTCGGTGGGGCAAGCGCGGCCAAACTGTCCTCTTTCGCAGGAAGCGCAGCCTCCTCAACGCCATCAAGTGGTGGCTTCGGAGCACTGGGAAGCTCTGGTACATCCGGGTTTGGAGGCAGCTCTTTTGGTGGATCGCTGGGTGGGGGCTTTGGAGGCTTCGGCGGAGCCAAGCCCGTAGGCTCTTTCGCTGCTCCTGGTGGCAGTTTGGAGATTAAGGGTCTCAAGGAGAAAGAGAAGCCTTTTGGTGCTGCTGCAATCGGCGAGCCTTCTGATGATGAAGAGGGCGACGACGACGAAGACCCAGAAAAGAACGCAGACAAGGAAGAGCGACAATCAAGTCAGCCGCTCCTCTCGCAACAACGTAAGCCAATCACCGCCACCTCATGTCATCCTGTTAACCTTCCTGAAGCACACGAGACTGGTGAAGAAGGCGAAGAGACCATCTGGGCCGGCCGCGCAAAGCTTTACAACATGTCTGGCGAAGGTTCAAATAGAGGGTGGAAAGAGCGTGGCGTGGGAACATTCAAGTTCAACATCACGGTCGATGAACCCAAGAAGGCTCGCTTTGTCCTCCGTGCTGAAGGTACCCACCGACTGCTGCTAAATGCTGCCGTCACAAAGAGCTTGGTATTTGGAGGCGATGCACAGGGTGACAAGCCGAAGGATACCCGGTTGCTCTTCAATTCGCCTAATCTGGAGGGTGAATTGGAGATGCACCTACTCAAGGTATGTACATTGTTTGGTCTGAAAGATAGAATGCAACTGACTGTCGACAGCTGAAAGCCGAAAACGCAAAGCAGCTCTGGGAGGAGGTCACTAGGGTAAAAGAAGAGCAGCTATAGGATGCCTTTTCTAAAACCCTGGGTAATTTCGGAGAGGAGAGCAGGTCCAGCCTTGACGTCTGGATATGAGTGTTAATATTGCCCTTGGGGCTGTATTGGTCTGGCAAGCATACTTTGACGACAAAGCCACGATGAGAGCATGAAGGGACAGCATCAGGAGGCACCTTGAGCGGCTTTCACTGTATTGTATACATTGGGAGGCTGCCGAAGTACAGGACTGCCCGAATAACATTTGTGGTTCGAAGTAGAATCGAATAAAGAAACCATCGTACATTATGACATGTCTCTTGCTCGTACAATGTACCTCGTGATACCTGCTTCGCAAGCCTTGTTTCTCTTTTGTTTTCCGCCATGTCCACTAACCGTTGCATCGGGTCAGTCATCTGCCGATATTGCTCCTCCTTGTTTTTTCTCCACATGCAGCATCGCGACATCGTCACAGCTGCCCCTGGACATCCAGCGCTATGCTTCACAAATCTCACGCGTCGCGCTTATTACCGCTAATGAGCAAGACCGCATGAGCTTATCAGCGCTCGTACTTGACAATTCTCCGACTGGTGCGGCTCTGTACAGGAGAGGGCCAAAAGACACGATAACCCTAGGTGTGTCTAAATTAGGATGCGGCGCAGAACCCTTGGCTGTAGAATGTCAGATTAGGGAGGGGGAGAACGCCATGTATGACGTTGTACGGTGGGATCTGTCTGCCTGCTGCTGCGCCGCCACTATACTTTGGGGCCAAGGCGTTTGGGTATATAGGAATGTGTCTCGCAGAACTCTGATCTTGGATGCTTAGGAGGTCTCTGGGTACGCTGAATCTCTTCATTTTCTGACCCCCTCAATCACCAGCCTCTCAACGTTCTTCGAAAACTTCCACTAGATCACATCGTCGGCTTGGGCTCGAGAAAAAGAGTCAGAACAGATGCTTGGTTTCCTCCTTCCTTCGTTATTCGCTTGTCAGTATTCGCATGCTGCGGTGGAGATGCCTATGTCTACATCGATCTCATCTTCGAGAACAACTTCATCTACATCTTCGCCCAGCAACATGGAGGACCAAACAACCCCTTCACACCAACGTCGATCGAGATGGCTCTACCGATCACTTCTTCTCACCATAGCAGAGTGGGCGCGAGAACCATCGTCACGCTATTCTCCTACTGCAGTACACACCCAAAATTACGGAAAGGAAGAGGCGCAAGCGGACTTTATGAAGGATAAGGTGCCAGCAACGGAAGATGAGATGGCTGGAAACCATAATACAGTGGGTACAACCCATAGATGAATGCCGCCTGTGTATATCGCTGACTTTATGAACCCAGGGGAACGAAGTGACTGACAGTAAGAGGGATTTGCAGGCGAGCTTTACGCATGCGCGAGCACTAGAAGAAGGACGCTGATATTCGGCGCCATGCCATCAGGATGTGTCGGTGTTATCCAATTTCCTACTTATGGCGCTTTGCCCTCGTTTAGAAACAGTTGTTCAGATCTCTCCTCTGAGCCCCTTCATTCCAGTCCTGCCTTAGCATCACCACTAGAGCATTAGTCTTGCCGCATTGGCTGATTCCCAAGCAGCCACAGCCTTCAATACATCTTCTCGATAACACATTTTTGAACGGTTTGACAAGTACTGAATGATTCACGTTACCGAGGGACCATAAAACTTGTGTCGCATTTGCTGCATACACACTATTAAATTCTATCAGGTGAAAATAACCCAAGATAATGTATACTTTCACCTTGAATTTGTCTAGAGGATATTCGAAATGCGAGACGAGTTTCGTGCCATAGAGACGTGAACGGATGATTGGCATGGCATGCAATCGTCGTTTGAGGCAATGAGCCGTCCATAATCGGTACCAGAGCAGCAGGATGCGTCTTCGGTAGGCAAGTAACAACGCCCTCGGCCCTCGATCATCGGCATCCTCCTTCAATGAATGCCGCATTTCGACAGACAGCTTCTTATGTTGTCCTGTACCTTGTGTGTCCGTCGATCTTGTCCCATGCCTGCGGTGGTACCAACACAGCTCCTACAGACGCTCCTGCCTTCAATCTTTCCTTAGGTAATATTTGTTTTCCTTGTCCATGATTTACAATCACAAAAACGAATGAGACGACGGAGAGGGTGGTTGAGAATCGACGCCGGCGCGACTCGGTTCGGGCAAGAGTGGTGTTGTCGTCAAGATCTATTGCTGCGATTGCATTGTTAGTGGCGCATTGATATTTGTTGACATGTGCAGTCGTCAGCTTGTTTGGTAGCAACCGGAACGGGTGACGCGACTGGTGCAGGTGCAGGTGCAGGACACGGTGCGGAGCCGGAGGACACAAGGCGGATGAAGTTGGTTATCGTTTGGGCGCAACAGGCAGGCTCCGCGTCGACGACATATAGATAGCAGGCGGCGACGGTGGACCCCAGCCGTTGATGACGTTTGGGGTGGCGAAGCAATGCAGCATGTTTCATCGCGTTCCAGGCGGGGCCCTTATCGTTGTTTATTCGCTTCAGCGCATGCGTGCGCCTGCCCCGACCAGCCGCTCGCGCTCGCGCCTTCCGTGCCAGCACCGCTCACACAGACACAGCACGCCATGCTGATGCGACTCAAGAGACGTGGAATGAAGCACAGAAGAACGTTGGGCCTGCATTTCCTCGCAGCCTTGGGGCCTGGCACGGCGCTCGGCCCTCCGAACTTGATCTGCGCGCGACAGTCTGACCAGCGCCATCTGCATCGGGCCTGGCGCGCCTGCAGGCTTCGTGCCGGCCGCGCTCTCATTCGCCCGCCGCGTTAGCCTGCCTCCAGGATTCCGCCGCTTTCTCTCGTCACATCCATTGCCCAAACCACCAGGCCGTGACATGTTTTTGCATTTTCATCATCCTCTTAATGCTGCCCCAGTGGCCATCTCGCATGTCCCAGCCACGGGATATCCGTCTAGGCGGCGCCTCTGCTCGGGCGTCGACATGGCCCCTCGCGCCACGAATTTGATCTCGCACTTGCTGTAACCCCTCGTTCACTAATTACATCTAGCGTTCACTCCTGGCCATGTCCTTGGTGGTGCACGGGCCTCGCAAGCTAAGCCCTTCTCGCTCGCGAGAGTTGGGGCCATTCATTCTCAGGACATTCGCACGCTCGATTCTCCACTGCCGTTCTGACTCCCCAACCGCCTGATGCCGTCGTTGCCCTGCCGTCGCCATCTGGAGTACTAACCGCACAGTCGCACCGACTGTCGACGCCCTCGCCTCTCGTTGTGCGCGCGCCGCTTCCTTTGTGACAGCACGCCTCAGCCAACTCCTCCCTCCGAAGCCGCCTCGAGCCCTCCACCCTCACCACCCTGCCTCACCTGCCGGCGCATCGCTCCAACTCGAACACACTCAGTCTCAACACCCTCTCTTCATGATAGGCTTTCGATTTCACGCCCATAGTGACGTTCCTGAGCCCCCATCGCCCTCCTGCTCCCTATCCGCACACGCTGCGCTCCGACACGCAACCCTCTTCCCCTTAGCCACACCCTCTGTGTAGCTCGACCACTCGTCACAAAGCCCGGCACTCCGTTGACGGCGGTCACTTGATCCGTCTCGAGTCGCCGTCGGTCGCCCTGCTCTCTCTCGTCGCGCGTTGGGCGTCATGCGATCCCACGAACACAGAGCCTGAGCACCCACTACATGACACCACATACAAGCGAGCGTCATTGCCAGATTATGACAGACGTCTCGTCGGTTCAGGCGTATGCTGATCATCAGCCGGCTCCTCTCGCCCTCTACGCTGGCCCACCACCACCCACCTTCGCGACCGCCTCGCCTCCACTCGAACCCACCGTTGAGGACGAAGAGTCATCCACGATAAAATGCATCTGCGGATACTCAGATGACGACGGCAACACAGTCTTGTGCGAGAAGTGCGATACGTGGCAGCACATCGTGTGTTACTACGAGTCTGCCCAACACGTCCCCGACGTACACGAGTGCGCCGACTGCCTTCCCAGAGCTATCGACGCAAAAAGCGCTTCCGAGAAGCAACGCATCCGAAGGGAAGTACACAGCATCGGCGAGCGCAAGGGCAGACCGAAAGCCTCCGCCAAGAACCCCAAGAAGCGAACCAAGGACGCCCATGGCCCTGGACAACCCAATGGGTGGCCAGTGCAAACCAATGGGGACCTGCACTATACCCCCGACCGCAAAAGTGGTAGCCCACGAGATCAGCCACCGCCAAATAAGCGTCCAAAGACAAACCATCGTCCATCGGGTTCTGTAGGCGTCGTTAGTCAAGCGCCAGCTCTCGTGCCAACATCACGGAAACGAGGCGCTTCAGTTATGCTCAATGGCCACAGTCCTATGAAGTCACCCACCAACCCAGAGGCTTCTACCGAGGATTACTCAACCGAGTTCATACATCTCTATCGGCAACCAGAACCACCCTCCGCTGAGTCCAACTCTTACACCCGAATCGATGTCGCAAACGACATTGCTATGTGGCTACAAGACCCCGAAGCACTGGCCGAAGCAAGCGGAGGCAAGAAGCCACAGGACATCTTCTCACGCATTGACATGACCATCCAGGAACTCGAAACAACAACTGCGCCAGAGATTGTGAAACAGACAGATGTCGACTCGGGTGTACTAGCGCATGGTCTGCACCCACAATGGCACTTCATTACCGCCGAAACTCCGGTACCAGATGGTGGCTATGTTGGAGAGCTCAAAGGTCTCATCGGTCGAAAGGCAGATTACTACTCCGATGCATCCAACAGATGGGACTTGCTGCGACACCCTGAACCCTTCGTCTTCTTCCCACCCCATCTGCCAATATACATCGACACACGGCGAGAAGGCAACATCCTCCGATACGCCCGGAGAAGTTGCAACCCCAACATGTCTATGAAGATCTTGATTGACTCCAGCAACGACTACCACTTCTCCTTCCTAGCGACGCGCGAGATCAGCCCCGGCGAGGAACTTACAGTCGGCTGGGATATCGATTCTGAGGTAAAGAAACAGCTTCTCAGGGTCGTAACCAACGGTGCCAAAGAAGGGTTTAGGAGGATACAACCGTGGGTGTCTTGTGTCTTGGCAAACTTTGGAGGCTGCGCTTGCGATACATCCAGCGGCAACGAGTGCCTCTTGGAGCGCGCTCGTCGCAATACGATTACAGAGCCGGCTACACTGAAGACCAAGGGCAAGAAGGTCAAAAAGTCACAAATCTCTCCAATGAGTACAGGCCACGCAACCAACAGTCGTGCTGGTAGCGAAACAGTCAACCGCGAGGCTGTCGACGAAGACCAAATGGACGCTCGCTCTACATCTGGCTCACACAAATCTAGCAGTCGTGACATCACACCAGCAACCCACTTCTCATTGGAAGGCGACAAACTTTCCGAGCGCGAAAAGAGAAAAATCCAGCACCAAGAACTCCTGTTCCAGAAGCTTGATCATGATGAGCACAAAGGCAAAAGGAAACGGACTAGTGCTGGATCGAACCTGAACACGCCGAGCATCTCTTCCTCGGTAAGACACTTATCCACCTACTCGCTTCCTCCTGCTAATGCAGATATACAGAGACGACTCGGACACCCCGAACCTTCGCCGTCGGCACGGCACCGCGAACACAGTCACGGTGTAGCACGTAAAACGTCGGGTAGCTCTACAAAGACGAATGGCCGTCCTCCACCCCGTCCGAAGCCTGTCTATGTCGATGCGTCGACGCAAACGATCGAAGACAACAACGCAAAATCCCAGATCTGCATCAAGCCACGCCAAATGAAACCACCACTTTCATTCAAGCGTAAGCTTTTGCAGCAAGCGCAAGAAGACAAGCTGCAGCGCGAGCGAATGCGGTCCACGTCCGTTAAAGTGGAGGCCAAATCACCAGCTTTGAAGGACGTATCTTCGAACAAGCCGTCGCCACTGCCCCCATCTCCACCGCTCGAGGAGCCTACAGCGATGGACATATCTGCCGACCCCGTACCCGATACAAGACACAAAGAGCTTACACCAGCAAAGGAGCCTACACCGCAGCCTACGGTCGACGTGGAGATGACCGAACCCGAGGACACAAGTCCCAAGGCCTCCGACCCAAAACAAGAGGAAGCACCTGAGGTGACTGCACCAGAGCCTCCCAAGGAAGCTCCACAGCCATCAATACAACCACCCGATCCTCCGTGGTCAGCTTCGACGCCCGCTGAACCATCGCCCAAGTCCACCACCGGTCTCACACCAAAGACTGCAGACCTACACGTCGAAATGCCCTCGAAGCTTGATTTTGGCAACACTAGCAGCAACCGCGCCGTTACACCTGGATCGACTTCGTCTGTTCTCAACGAGAGCGCAGTCGCGCAATCACCAGGCATCTCAATGATTGCATCGCCTTTCTCGCCTGCCGTTAATAACGCCGTCAAGCCTGCACCGGCACGCAAGAAGCTCAGTCTAAGCGACTACACCAACCGCAACCGAAAAACCAAGCTGGCGCAAACGCAGTCGACTGGCTCGAACGCTACCCCTCCACTGGCCCAATCGCAATCAACCAGCTCACCCACGTTATCGACGGCTAGCCTGCCCAATACCAACTCACCGCCACCCAAGGCTGTCGAACCGATCCTCCCACCAGTTGCCGAGGAGGCGAAGCCGTCTGAGGTATCTGTCGCGCCTACTATGACGACTACCTCCACTTCGACATGAGCGCTATGATTCACGATACCTTTGCTCCTTTTCAGAACCAACTTGCGGGCCGCAGGGCGACCCGTGGTTCTTCGATTCTACCTTTTGGAGTGTAACAACATGTAATGATTACAAGTCAAACGATCCTTTGTTTTCTCACTTTTCCCTATCTATCTTTCTTCTTTCTTATCTTTTACTTCCAACGACTTGAAGTGTTCGGTCGGGTTTACTATACATTGATTTGATGGGGATTTTCAAAAAAGCGGGATACTTCCAATGGGCTTTCTACTACATGCAAACACACATTACCTATCTACGTACGGAAGGATCTGGCGTGGCATTGGTTGGCTCTCGCGCTGGGCATCTAAGAAACGAGGAAAATGAGAGTTGAGAAGACGGGCAGCCCCGTCCTCCTCTACCGTGCGGGTTGGAGATTAGTAGCGAAGCCATGTCCTCTACTGCTGAGCGTCTGTGTTTAGCTGAGATGAAATGAAAACAAGAACTCAAATCAATATACTCTGAGGTTCACCCTCGTATCAAGCGCCACTGTGTGAAAGAAGAGGCTGTGTTCATAATCTAACCTATACCACGCAAAGAAAAAGAAGAAGAAGAAGCAGAAGTACACCAGCAGCATAAGAACACAACCACTCATGCCCTCTAAGTCCCTCCACTGCCAACAGCCTTCTCCCCAACCTCCTCCCACTTCGCCGCCACCATTCTCACCGGCGTGACATTCCCCGCCAAAGCCCTTCCGTCCATCTCTATAGGGCTTGTCCCCATGCCATTAATATGTTTGGGATCGGGCCTGTACACCGTTTCGTAGTAACTCGGTATCGTCTCGTCAAGGACGCGAGGTGGTGGTGGTGGTGATGCGTAGCGATGAACGGAAGGAGCCGGAGATATAACGTCAGTGTCACCGGCAACGTTCGAGTCAAGGCTGTAGTCGTGATTGTCGTGGTGACGGTCGTTTGGAGGACTGCGCATGCAATTTCCCAATGGTGAGAGTTCGTATGGTCTGCCTACGGAGCGGTGGGCGAGTGCATCGTGGATGTCGAGTGGGGATTGCTGTGGGATGGGAGGTAACGTATGCATACGGTGGTCGATGAGTGCGTTAATGTCGTATTTGTACTGATGGGGATGGTACTGCTGTGGCGGTGGCGGTGGCGGCGAATGCGAAGGAGGGGGCTGTGGCATGTAGTAAGATGGTGCTGCCGATTTGTAGGGTTGGTTGTAGTTATACTGTGAATAGGCGGGGTCTGCCATGGGCGGCGATAGCATAGACCTTTGCGGGTATTGATGATAAAAGTCTCCTCCGTTGCCGGCCATGGCGGTAGAACGATTGGGACCTCTTTCCACCATGGCTGCTGGTCCCCTGTGATTTGGATCCAGACGAGGAGCTCCAGCTACTTCTGCTTTTCCGTCGACTTCATCCTTCAGGCTCTTTGTGCGGCACCAGAAGAAGTACAGTAGGGCTACGATGACGAAAACGGAGACGCCTGCGATGGAGATGCCTGCGATAGCGCCCGCTGAAAGATCAATTTGGGTGTCGTTGTTCGTGAGGCCAGCACCGGGTGTCTTGTGAGTACTCTCTGGTGGGAAGGGCTCGCCAGGGTTAAGCATGTAACTGCTGTCAAGCGCCATTTTATGTCTGAATAAGGGTGTACTAAGTCAGTATATGTCTCACATGCAGTGCGTACCGATAAACTTACTGTTGATCGATGCTCGTCGTTGCATTCGGATTGATAACGCCCACCATGCCATAGCCTATGCAAGACCCTGGTGCTGAGCAGTAGAAAAAAATGGGATCAGTGTTTTTGATCTCGATGCTGTAGGTGGGTGGGAAATCAAGGACAGTGTCGACGGGCTCGAAACCGCTGAAGAAACCAGTTTTACCCTGCCCCGTCATTTCGTATGGGATGCATGGGTAGCCGTATTCTGCGCGGACGACACTGTGATTTAGTGGATAGAAGGCAAACTCTATTATCTTTAGCACATTAGTATTTCCTCATCTGTTGATATGTGTACGGAGGCCCGATCGAGATGATGAATGAAGCTTCTACTTACATCGCCTACACTGGCGTTTGTCGACTCGGGTCTGAACTTGTGATCCGCTAGACCGACTGAAATAGTGTGTGTCTGCGCAGCTGCAGAGGTCGTCGAGCTTGCTGTGCTCAACGAGGCTGTGGGACTGCCACTGCTGAGGCCATCGTTGCCTTGCGCTAGACATATCGAAGGAAGCAGACTGAACAGCAAAGACAAGATGGAGAGTACAGGCACTCGGGACAACATAATCAGTGCTGCGATCGTCAAGATAACAGTATGAAACCTGAGAAGAGTTGCGATCGTGCAGAGAGGACGACGGAAGCTTCAAGAGAAAAGAGGACCGTGGGACTGACGAAGACGAAGACACCAGAGTGAAAATCAATATTCAAAGACGCAATACGCCAGCCTATCATGGTAGGAGCGTTGCAAACAAGGGATCGTAAACAGGCCAAGCGGCCAAATTGACGAAAAGAACGGCACAGGATGAGACATGTACGCCATAATCATGGTGGTACGTTTCTGTGGCTGTGGCGTAGATATGAGATTGCTATTCGCTGGAAGGTGGCCAGAAGTCGGCCTCAAGGGATGTTACGACAAAGAGTTGTGTCTTTTGCAAGGGTTCGGTGACCTCATGTGATCATCGCAAGGGCGACAAAGGTCAACAAAGCTCATCTGTCTTGTATCTCCAATAGCTATGCATCTGGGAATGTGGCCACTCGAACGCGTAATTTGAAGTTTGACAATGGTCAAGGATGCGAGTGCCCCGCCGCGTCGTAAGACCAAGGACTACGTGCAGGTAAGCGAAACAACATCCACTCATAGTCAATGGCACAACTCGAGGCGTTCATTCCGGCATCAGCAAAGGATGACGGTACGCGTTCCTTACTCACACGACATGGAAGAGAAAAAGACCCAGAACGGAAAAGCACCTGAAGGTATTGAGTTTTTTAACTGCTATTCACAGCTGAGATACAAGGAGAGGAGAGGTCCAAAAAATCGTACCATATGGTGATAACATAGCCCAATATGGCTTGGTATATTCCGCGCTGTTCGCTCGCATTAAATCATAAGTTGTCTACAGCGTCCATCATCAAAGTCGTATACTGTGGCAGCCTGAGGTCATCGAGAAGGTTGCGCTCGTCAGTGTCGCTGACGACACCGCGTCGCACGCGGCCTACTCTGTGTTGGATTGGCCTGATGCAAAAGTGCAAAGCTGAGCTCTCAGCGCAGGCCCGGGTCGCCAAAACCAAATGGATCGTTGCTCGAGGAGCTATTGGACCCCGAAACATAGCCCGACGGTGCCGCAGATGCTTGTTTGCCAAACCCAGGGTCTGGCAAAGGATTCCAGACCGGAAAGCCCTCAGGCGGCTGACTTTCACCTAGTGGTTTACCGCGAGCATAGTCCACGAGACTGCCGTTGATGCCAGTAAGTGCCCAAGCAAAGACGGCGACATCGCGAATGCTCTGCATGAAGTTGTTCTGGAATTCCATAGACGGCCCTGCCTGCACCATGGCCGGGTGCCGAGCGCCAAGAGGGTATTGGGGCATTTGCTGTGGAGCAGGATGGAACACGGGTTGTGTTGCCCATGGCGCGGCGTAGATACCGTTGTATTGCTGTGCTGGCTGGGCCACCGGCATGGTGCCTGGCAACATTGGGCGGGCACGACGTAGACACACAACCAAGCCATCTGAGGTGCAGGATATGACAGCCTCGAGTTCGATAGGATCGTCGCGGATCTCGGAACGAGGCGAACTCACGGACGATAACGACGAGCGGGCAGCGGATCCACCGAACATGGCTTGGTGGGTATTGTTGGGGTCATTGTTCCCGCCAGAGTTGGTGCGCGACGCAGACCGCTCTTCACTGTTATCCGTGGTGCGGTTTGAGTCTGACGGATGTCTTGTGCCGTTGGACGTGGAATGGCCGTCAAGGTCCACTCCGCCTTCAGATTCATCGTCGGAGCCCGTAACATCCGTCATGATGTCATCTTCGCTCTCAGACGAGGAAGCTTCAGGCGCATCGTCCTGGCGCGGGTCCCGGAAGAAAAAGCGCATGTATGCAATGGAATCGTTGCCTTTGGCCGATTCGAGACAGCGGACTGCATCTTCAAGACAATTGGGAGCAATGCAGTAATAGAAGCTGCGACCCTTCATAGCCTCTCCGGAGATGCCAATGATTTGCTCGATCCCACTGGTTGCGTACATGACGGTCAGGGTACGCGTGAACCTGTTGAGGAACAAGGCAGCTCGCGGCTCATGGGTCTGATCATCGGGGCCGAGGTCAAACTTGCTGGACAGGTGAGACAACATGTGGTAGCGCGGGTCCTTTGGTGACGAGGCGAATAGCTTGCGCACTATAGGAGCCTCGACTGCGCGTTCTGATTGGCTGGAATCAGCATGACGCAGGGCCCAAACGGGTTGAAAGACTTACTTTGGCTCTGCATGCCATGTCTGTAGATGCTGGTGCAGCAAACGAGGACATCGTAGACGACGGAGAAGCAGCATTCACAACCGACCCATTCGCCCTGGCGGTTCTTCAGGCGGCAATAGGATAAGACAGCAGCCTTGTCCAGTCTCACGCCGCGGCTGTGGTGAGCTCTGGCCAGCGGGAGTTCCTCTGGATGAAAAAATTGCCACACGGACCGATTGACTACCTCGTCAGGTGTATGACCGAGGATGTCGACAATGGAGTCGGAAGAGTACAATATGTGGGCGTCATCGGAGAGGTCTGTCTTGGGTGAGAATTGGCAGGCAAAAGGCAGGGTCGACGTGACAAACCGTGAATGGTGATGAAGGTGGTATCCATGGTAGCAAGAACGGGGGTGGTGGTCGTTCCTGCTCTACCGCACGCGCCCTGGTCTGTCGAATCTAATAACTCGCTCTGGGACGGGCGGTGGAAATAAGAGCAGGTTGGGCAGTAGAGGCGAGGGACTGTCGGCGGGTCAAATAGGCAGGGTCCAGGTGGCACAGAGGCGCACAGGTGCGGGTAAGGTGTCTAGAGGCCGTTCAGGCGGTGCGACCAGAGCACGGGGTGGGGATGGGATGGGATGGGATGCAGATGGCAGGTCGAAACGTATACGAGTCAGGAGCTATGATGTAATGGGCGATCACGAAGCAGCAGGCGCCCCTCACCCGCGACAGGGCAGGCGCGGGCAGCAGCGAGGAAATATATGAGAAAGCTCGCGGGCTTGGGCTGCCGGAAGGGGCTAGCAGCGAGCAGTTGGGTCGGGTGCATAAATAAATCAGCGGAGAAGGAGCGGAAGCGTGACGACGGCCAGAATGGCGGGACCGGAGGGGCGCCAACGGGCTCAGCAGCGTCTGTGTCGGCAGGCGGGCCAAAGAGAGGGCTGGGAGTAAGTAAGAGGACGGTTGCGACAGGTGGATGTAGTGGAGGATGCGACAGGCGGCGTGGCATGCAAGAGAGGTGCAGAAAGTGAGCTGACGAACTGCTCACCCTTGCCGCGCCCAAGGATCGACGCGAGACGTGTGCGCAACGGCGGTTAGCAGCTCGTCGGCAGCGGCGCGGGGCACCGGCAGTCGCCCTGCACCTCTGGTCGAAGGAGTGCGCATCAGGCCACTCGGGTCAGGACTGCCTCGAGTCGTGCCTCCAAATGTCCGCGCGTTGCACACGCCGGGTGTGCTGAGAGCCCTGGAGAGCCCAACTGTCAATCCATGCGACTGGCCTTGGCGCGCCCGACGTCGATGATGCATATCCATATCCATTCCATGGCCGCCCAGGTGCCTGCATGCAAACTTTAGCCTAGCGCCACCAGAGCAACCACGGCCAGCCTGCGAACTGCGAGCGGATGCCCCTCCGCCAGCGCTCTGGCAAACCTACCCAGGCGATTGCCGCTGCCCACAGCATCGCCCGGCCTGCGCGTCTCCTGCCTTGGTCGTCCCTGCCTTGGTCGTCCCTGCCTTGGTCGCCCGGCACTGGGTCTAGCGGCGCGTGGTACGGACCTGTTACTTGTCATCCCAAGCCCTCAACCGAACAACATCATCGACGATCCTCCCCAAACTACGCCACAAGCCACATGCAAGACCCTCAAGGCCTCTTTCCACTGCTTCACCGTCTCTGCCTGCGGGCCCCCGCCTGATTGGCGGCACCACCTCCGTCCGCCTGCTGCTCGCCGCATGTCTCTCATTCACCTGTTTGCTGCAAGTGATAGCTTAATTTCCATGACACTAAAAGCCCTGTCCCTCGCCCTCGCTTCTTTCTAACCCCCGATTGGCACACACAACCTTGCACTTACCTTGCACTTGGGCTACCTCACGAGACCCGCGCCCTGCATATCAGCCATTACGGCTGTGCTTTCCGAGCTTTCCCATGGTATGCACGCCAAGATGGACTGCAACTTTGAACTGCCTTCGCTGAGGGCCACTTTGAGACTAGGCGTAACCCATGCCTCTCGTCCTGCGCGTAGCCACCACTAACTCCTCGACAGGCCCCAACCAAGTCTAGGCTGAGCTCTAGTGAGTCAGGAAGCATGCGCGTCAGCCGTCACTCCATGCAATACTCATCACGTTGCAGCTCAGTTCTACGATGTAGACTTCTATCCCTATACCGCTCCCGGCCAGGTCCCTGTTTTCGCCGTGTGCGGAGGTCCATTTGTATGTATCACCCTGTGTGCAGTCTGCCGTCTACTGATTGGCCAAGACCGTCATATGTCGGTGTAAACTTGACAGCAACGGCACCGTCGAGATCCTGCGGTGGTTTGAAGATGACGAGGCCACTACTGAACACGGCACGTCCGACGATAAAGTAGGCACGTACCCTTTGTGCGCGGCCTGTCTAACCATCACCAGGTCAACTACAACAGTATCGTATGGTCTCAGGCTGAAAATGGCGACCCGCTCGTCTGCGTCACAGGAGACTCTCGCATCAAGGTCTTGAATGTCCAGACCGGGGAGCTCACAGCAGTACGGGCCATATCACTGATTGTATTGCATCCACTGACCTTGCACCCAGACGCTGATAGGCCATGGCGATGTATGGATATCATCTGTCGTATGCGGCGAGCTGCCTTCCTAACATCCTACAGTCCGTGAACGATCTCGCCATATCGCCGATAGACCCGACCATTCTCGCCTCCGTGAGCATTGACCATAGTCTCCGAATATGGAGCCTCCACCCCAATCACGAAAAGCAGCCCCTCGGAGCCATTTGTTACGGGCAAGGCCATAAGGACCAGGTGCTTACCATTGTGTGTGACCTGCAAATATACCCAATTAATATACTGATATTGCCAGGCATACCACCCGAAAGGCCAGTACATCCTAACAGCGGGTATGGATACCAGGATCAATTTGGTAGGATGCACCACCCCGGCCTACTGCTTGACAATGCTCTGACAAGTCTAGTGGGCAGTACCCGAAGACCTCAAGGAACACGCTGGCACCGACAAGCCGGCCATAGTGCACTATCCGCACTTTTCCACTACCGAGATACACACTGACTTCATCGACTGGTAATGATCCCCTTCTGAAACCGATCTACAATTGCTTACTTCATGCAGTGTCCAATGGTATGGTGACTTGATCCTCAGTCATGCCTGTCGCGAGAACAAGATCATACTTTGGGGTATCGATCGATTCAATTCCAATCGGTCTACGCCTCCTCCGCCAGTCCCCACATCAAGCGCGGTCCACAGTAGAACCCCTGTGACAATTCCAGCGAACTCGACCTCAAATACACGGTCGGCATGGGGCGGGCGCTTCCAGAGACTTCTGCAATTCGACTTGCCGCACACGAACCAGTTCTACATTCGCTTCTCCATCTTTCACGAGCTTGGTCGTCATCCGGTTTTGGTTGCGGGCAACGAGAGAAGCAAGACCTTCTTTTGGGACTTACAACGCCTAGAGAAATCGGGTACCGGAGAAGATGACTCCCTGACTTCGAAAGGCTTACCGCTCAGCCTACCTAGACACGTGCGCGAAGGAAGCTCGGCATCTACTGCCTCATCTGCTATCAGTACAGGCTCGGGTAATACCAAGACCAAACAGAAGCGGCTGAATGAGCAATCTCACGATCGAGGCATATCCGACCCCTTTCGCTCGATCAAAGCACACAAGATCGTCGAGACTCCAAAGTACAAAGCCTTCGCGTTCCGTCACTTCTCCTGGAGTCGTGATGGTCAATGGTGCGTCGGCGCCGGTGACTGTGGGACTATCAATATATTCAGCCGTTGGGATTCCCTTCCTCCAATCGATACAGACAGGGAAATACCTACACAGGAGGGTGACGGCCCACAGATCAGTCAGTCCAACCGCACACCAACATCAGCCGCGCGCACGAACGATGTCGGACTCAGCACGAGCATTAACTGACATAGTACGAGCAGACAAAGACATGATCACGGACTCGCTGGACGGCCTATGTGAGGCACATGCACTCCGGCAGCAGATGGCCGCGGATCAAGGGGAACCTTTCGACGAAGACCTGCGACCTCTTCTGGATGAATATGTGTCCAGCTTGCCAAGTCACGAGAGAGATTTCGCACGTTCAATGTACGAGCGGTGATTCAGACTGGGAAGTAAACAGCTGAACACGTGTGGATAGCTGGGTGCGCGGCCCCATAACACAACCACAAATATTCGAACGCGACCGTAATCCTTACTCGTCGGCACGGTCTCAGCTATTGTGACTCACGATAATGGCATAATACACAGTGAATACAATCAATCTATTGTCATTGAGTTACAATAGCTAATCCAAATTACCGAATGTGAGTTTCGGAGGTGACAGTAGGAAAGATGCGGAGACGAGATGCTGGTGGGAGTAAGATCATAATAGGGTCGCAGGCAGCCAACCACGTACTAGTGGTTCGTCACCCCAACAATACCAAACAAAAGTTGCCCGTCATGAAAGCTGTCCCATTTCTCAAATATTCTTTCATCTCTAACACCATTTCCCAAACATTGCGTCGTCTGCCAACTCCATCACAACGTACCGAAACCTTTCGTACAGTACCGACACCCCTCCAAGCGCTATCACAGAAAAGCAATACCATTACTCGCAGTTTTCGGCAAGTCACTACGCCCAGGCAGACTTAAACTAATCATGCACGCTTGCAACACGCAAAACTCACACGATTCCGCATCTTCCACCATGTCGACTCCCACCACCGCGTCTCCAGACCACGTCGCGGCCACTCCCTCAACAGTCGCAGAGCCCTTACCGCACGAGAACTCCGTTCTCTGTGGGCACACAGGCTGCACGCGTAGCTTTCCAAGGGATTCAAACATAGCTGCAGGCCACAACGGCGATTACCTCTGCGCTCTACACTGGCTCGATTTATTCGATGCATGCCATGAGTTCTACAATGACTGGTGGAACTATGGTAATGTCCAACGGGGAGCCTCGCCAAATTACACGCCTGAAGGATGATTGCGGGATTGAGGTGGAGAGGAAAAGAGCAGGAGACCAGCGACGCGGTTCTAGGGGCCCGCACAAAATCTCATCAGCAACAGTCACACCCTCTACGCTCATTATTAGTCTACTGTTGCCACGAGTACTTGCCATGGTCATGGAGAACTCGAAAATCTAGACAAAAAGAAAACCTCCAATTCCCACACTGTCGCGAGTGCGCAGCGCCTCCTCGTCGAGCACATCGGTGAGTGCAGAAACCCCCCACGCAAGCCAGCCCCAAAAAGGGTCTGCAATGTGCGCAGCGCTTGCCGCAAACGCGACCAAAGATACGGCACAGCTGCAGCCCGCGCCAAAATCGATCCCGGTAGCTCTGCCGGAGAAAGAAACAAAAACACAGGAACGCGTTGGCCTTGCGCAGGGACAGCAAGGCTTGCCGGGCATGTATTGTTTGGTACTACTTGCTTTTTTTCGCAACACGTGGGCGCTACCGAAATGTTTTATTTGCACTACACTATACTGCGCTTGCTGCATGGCAACCATGCATCGTCTTTTTGTTTTCGAAGGACGTACAGTACTCGTATCGAGGGAAGCTGCAGGACAGCCATAGATGACCAGGCGAGCGAACAAAGCGACAAGTAGCCCGAAAACACGGAGTACAGTCTGTTTGCTCGCCCATACCACGAGCAGGGGCTTTGTCTGCGTCGAGACTTCAAGCGACGAACAAAGGAGGCAAGACAGTAGGAGAGAGAGGGAGATGGTGTCTTTGAAACACGTTTGTCTCTTAGGAACTCTACGATAAGGACGTTGCCATATACAAAAACGAAAAAAAATACATTGTACTGAGTCGGAAGATGATCAGTCCGAAGTAGCAGACATGTCTTCTCCATCATCTGTATCGTCATCATCAGCAGCAGCAGCAGAACTGAATATCGCGTGTTCATGCGAGGAATGTACAAGTTTCCTTCGTCCAATCTTCCCTTCGGACTCACACTACCCGCGAGACTTCTCACAATTCATCTTTCCACCCGCTTCTACCTCCCAGGAGCCGCCGTCGATATGGATCGACAAGCTATCGTTAGCAGCATACGACATGCTGATAACCGCCCCAACACCAGCATCGCAAAACTCCGATAATACCAGTCACCGCAAGCGACGCAGCCTCGCTATTTCCACACAAGATCCCGACACCGACATACGCAGTGCTTTTCCAAAGACACCGGGGACCTTGCGCTGCTCGAATGTCCATTGCAGCACCCGTCTTCCAATTAGCTCAATGTTGGCTGCTACAGCACGGTTTCCTGCAGATCCTTTGTGTGCAGAGCACGAGGAGCAAGCTGTTCGAGAAGGACGGGATGCGGCTCCCCTCGAAAGCGTTCTCATGTTGGACCAAGCCTGCAGAAGCAACTACGGGAACAGAACTAGTCGGTCGGGCTTGGGTAGCAGGAGTAATAGTTCAGCTTCCTGGAGCAGTTTGGCTTCTTGGGAAGGTGACGATGTGGAGTTTGAATGGTGCAAAGGCATTTGATTCGAAGCTTTGCTGGTGAATTGCAGTTATCATCGCTGTCGCTATTGAGCAATGGGAACTTTTTGGCATCGATTGCGTCGCTGGTATTGCGGAAGTCGTAAGTGACTCGTCGTATATGAGTTGTTGGTGAGCTATCGCAGCACTGCAGGATGGCCATGGTACTAGAGTTTGAAATTGCGCACGCAGAATCTGCTTTGCCATGGAGGAAGGGTTATCGAGCTTTGCCTCGTTTTGAGGAGATTGTAAATGGCATTATTAGCAGTGAAATCAAATAGCAAAGAAGATCTATTTTCTCAAAAGACGTATGCACACCATATGGCGTGAAAAGCGAACTAACAACTTGGATGAATGAATGAATCCGCACTTTCCCATCGAATGCTGGTATATAGCATGAGCTGAAGCTGCCCCGAGTAGGAAGCGTTTCATCGACATAAGCCACGTTGATGTCTTGAGCACCTGAACTTCGCATTCATGTATCAAACGAGATAGTCGAACTCGTCGTATACATCGTATTGGGTCTCACTACCCATCTCATGCATCCACTGCATGTGTTCAGCGACCATTTCGTCGAACAAATAATCCGGGAGTGAGTCTTCAAGCCATGCTTGCTGCATTGACGCATCGCAAAGGTACAGGTGCCGATATAGCTCCAGTTCATAGGCCTCGTCTTCATCCTCATCGGGCGCCATGATCCAGCCATCGCCTACTCCGGTCGCAGCCAGCTCATCCCTCTCGTCAGTTAGCGCTGTGATCCAGACATCTTCCCTCTCGAAATAGGATCTAGAGTTCTTGCCGTGGCCATAGCGGCGACCTGTCTGGGCATGGCGATAAGGCTGCCTGGCGTATTGTGGGGGAGCTGAGAGAGAGCCACCCAAACGGGTGTGGAAGGAGCGGTGTGCGGCTGTGCTGCTGCGAGTCGCAGGAACGCCTAGCCCATCGATTGCGATTCGTTCCCCTGGAAAATCTGGAACAAACGAAAATGTGGAAATGTGACCCGAAGAGGTCCCGAGATGCTGGTTTGCTGACTCAGTCTCGCTTATCCATAGATCGTATTCGTCGTCGTTGTGGTCAAACTCAATATCAAAGAACTCAAATCGGCAGAGGGGGCATGTTCGCTTGGTTTGCATCCACTCCGCAATGCAAGCGTCACCGAAAACATGCCCACAAGGGAGCTGGAGTGGCACCTCGGCATATTCGCCTCTGGTGGACGTGTAGTAAGGGTCTAAACATATGCAACACCGCTGTGGCTCGTCTGGGCCCACTCTCACCGGTGCATACGCTTGACGTCTTTTTTGGTGTCTGTGGCTGGGCATGTCTGAGTAGGAAGCTGGGGTCCAATAAGGCTGGCTGATTCATGAGGTTCCCACTTGGCGTGAACGCGATCGTCTGGTACCAGCCTAAAGGTACCAGAGGAACAAAGGCGGGGGTGAAGTAAGACCCTAACGCCGGTCATTGTACATGGAGCTTCGCGTTCCATACCAGACAATCTCTAGAGGACGAGTACCATGGTACACTGTGCGGAGCACAACGTGCCGCACTTTCCGATCGAACGTCTCTTAGTCAACCGCGAACAGTGCTCTTTCTTTACTGGCATGTGTCATTGTAAGGCCATTGTTTGAGACCAGCCTCGCATCAGTGATCTCGGCAGTTACACGTGGACATTTGCTCGCTTCTGAGCCTCCACAAAAGACTAGCATCATGCAAGTGACGCTGTTTGGTCGTGCATGCATGACAGCCAGCATCGGCTTCACCGTCGACTTCATCCTCGCTGTTTTGCTGTTGTGGAGTAGCTCCGCATCTCAGCTCGCCTCTAGAAAAAGCCATCGCGACAGGCTTTAGGGTCTAGTCGGACATTTTGCGTCGTGGGCGCGGCGTCTAGATCCGCGGAGTAATGTGTGCCAAGTCTGTACAACACGCGGCGCTGGGCGAGGACTTGTGTCGGGTTTAACTCAGGATACCGAAGAAACGTCTTCAGGGTAATGGCATTGTTAGAAATCATGTGGGGTGGCTAATGTCTCCGACTGCAAGGTTGGCAGCTAAGCTCTGATGTTTCCATGGTTCTGAAAATCCGCGAGCCAGTTAGTTGGTGCAAGCGGAGCCGGCAGCAATTTGAAAACGCGGTATCGGTAACAAGTCCTGTCGATGACCCCGAACTGGCAGGTCAAATGACTAGGAAGATAGCGTTTGCCATGGAGAAGGGCTGCGAAATCTGTGCACTAACGGGGGTGAGCACCGCAGACCAATATTGACAGCTCCACGCCAGCCTCGTGGCGTGGCAGGCGTGGGCTCACCGGCCGTTTTTGGGTTCGACGCCTTGCCAGAAACGCCGCAATTGGCATCCGCATACTGGGGCATTATCAGTGTGCCGAATATAGCGCATCTTAGCGTAGGTGGTGAAGGTTTGGTAGACATTATACTTCCCTCGCCGTTGGCAGGCGTCAATATCGCCAACCGACTCTCTGGAACGATTTCGATGATCGACTCAGATGAAGACAGAGCTGTCGTCATGTAAGGGTGTTGTTGAGGATTTCTCGAAACTGCAGAAGCCAGCGTGCTAGCGTTATCGAGAGTGGGGCCCGCTTGGCCGCTCCGGTCGCGCTAGCCAATCTTGCTGTTGGTGGTGCGGGAACGGTGCCTGAATGCCAACACGTTTGTGGAAATTGGCTTGATCTATCTCCCGTCTCATCCAGACTTCGCTAAAGGAGATCAGCACGGCGACGCAACTGACAAGGGGCCCGCTCGTGCGTCAAGCTTTAGCCTCAGGCGCTCTCCCGTCACTATTTCGGGTTGTTTATGGACACCCGGCACTCTTCCTGGGCTCTTCGGTGGACGCGATCTATGCGGCGCTTCACCACACTTGTGGCTTGCGATCGTATCACTTCTCAATAACATCCCTTGCTCCACCCATGCTTACTGTGATACGGTGCTTTTCGGACACGATGAGGCTACAAGCCACCAGACAGCGGCGTACGGCTGGAACTTGCATCGTGGTACCAAAACGTCCATTCTGTTCCATGAGAGTCGACACGCTCGCGATTCTGGGCCCGATGTGGTCAAGTTCTCGAGCCTCACCACAACGCGCCCAGCTGGAAACGTTCCGCCAAGCGCTATCGAGCGGCGTTAGCAACAACAGCGGCTTGCAACTAACAATACAGGTCTCGGCTAAATCATGCCCCATGTATTCCATGATGATGTCCTGGCAATGTATAAGTAAGACGTCTCTGCTCGTCAATTGAAGATCCTCATCCACAGCAGCACTCAGCAAGCTTCACTGGCATCTCATCAGCACTATCCTTCTCCATCACCATCTCCTCCAACCAACCTTCAACATGCGTAACGTTCTTCTCGCTACTTCCGCCCTCAGTGGCCTAGCTGCTGCCCTACCCCAGATGATCAACATCGAGGCTGCTTTGGCCGTCCCCACTCCCACCGTTCTTGGACCCAAGGCCGAGGAGACTGCTGAGCTTCCAGTGTCTTACAACCAAGCTGCCGCTGCCGCGTCTGCTGCTGCAGTAGTTGCTACAAGTGGTGCAGAGCTCAAGAAGCGTGATGCCTGCCAGGCCCAGCCTGCTGGGTACGTTGTTGTGCTGAACACCTTTACTGCAGAGTGACTGACAATCGACACAGTGCCGGAGCCGAGTATGTTCCTGGACAGGGCTCCGTTGATGAATACCTGAACAAAGAGAACTCTCTCCGGAAAGCTGCCCAAACCGCAGGCACTCCCGAAGGTTACACCAAGGCCTTTACCAATCTTATCGGGTCCACCGAACAGATTGGCTACTTGACCTACAAGACTCTCGACACTTACAGCCCTGATGAGTGTGCCGCCTTCTGCAACAGCGAGAAGTACTGCCTTGGTTTCAACCTCTTCTTCGAGCGCGACCCCAGCGTCGACCCCGGTGAGGGATGCAGTGACCCAGCGCCCGTCACAAACATCAAGTGCTCAATCTACGGATACCCCGTGGCTGAGGCATCGGCCACCAACCAGGGCCAGTACCGTGGTGACTTCCATGTTGTTATCACTGGCAGCAACGGTAAGCTTTCTAACCCTGCTCATCGCCCTGAGTACTCCTTACTAACATATACTCAGGTTACTCCAAGGCCGGCAAAGGAGTCTGCAAGCCCGCCCCTACCGTCGAGGGCTTCAACGCTCCCGCCAACCTTCCCGCTGCCATCAACGCTCCCTTGATCAAGAAGCAAGGCAAGGACTACGACACCTACAACGGAATGCGTCTCTTCAACACCAACCCCTACGACCCCAGCCTGTGCGCTGCAGCTTGCGAGTCGCAGACCCAGTTCGACAAGGAGCACCTTGCTGACGCCAACGGCGAATACAAGCCTTGCAACTTCTTCACCTCTTACATCTTGACCAAGAACGGTGTTCCTCTTGGTACTTACTGCGCACTTTACACTCAGTACTGGGATGAAAGCTATGCCGTCAACACTGGCTACTACTACGGCGACGATGAATACTCCGTCATCTGCGCTGCTTCTTACACCGATAGCACACCTGACTCTGGAAAGAACGAGGCGTAAGCTCCTGCGGCTTCTTGTTAGGGGATAAAGCAAGTATGTGATGATCTGATGGAGGATAGAATGTCTTCAGCTTGTTCCTTGTTAGCTTAATGTTCTAATCTAATCGCTATGCCAACACATCTGCTTCCGTGCTTGCTTCGGCATCTGAACGAACTTTTTGTCACTGCTTTGACCAAGTCTATGTGATGATCTTTGATGCAAAACAGCTTTGGTGCGATTTGGTATATTGCTTGACAATAATGTCCCCGTCTACTTCCAGTCGCCCCGGAGCAACTCAGCAGACACGGAAAACCACAGGGAATACTTGATGTTCCTTGCTTAATAATCCTGATCGTCGCTGTGGCGACGGTTGGCTGGGTTTTTAGGCCCTTCCCACCCGGCACTAGTTTCTGACATCGTGCATGTCAGAACGTCAGAATGCACGACCACTCCGCAACTCTTTTCTGAACTTGTCAAGCCGTGATATACAGCTTTCTCCACATGTACGATGATGACAATTCATGAGATTGTAAAGCAGTTGCAATATTAGCACTGAATTCTGGCTAGTGCGTGGCTTTCGGCAGCCATCCTCTTAAATCGCGGTAGGGTGCAGGATCAGCGGCAACTCAGATGCCGAACAATAACCAGATTGTTAGTGGAAGGACGGTATAGGAAGTATATAAAGAGATGCGCCGCTGAAGAGGAAATATGTCAACCAGCCCTCGATCAACTTCGACTCTCAGCATCCACACGCACGCAGCACGATAGCTTACAATCACTCACTGATATCTCATTCCGACATCCATCTCTCTCCCACATTGTTCTATCAGTACAGTTTGAGAACATGTCCTCAAAACCAAGCGTCGTCATTGTTCCGGGCAGTTTCTGCCCTACAAGCATGTACGACCCTCTCGTAATGCCACTTCGTGCCAAAGGCTACGATATCCACGTTCTCGAACCACCCTGCTATCCTGCTGGCTACAAAGCCAACTCCGTTACTCAACCAAGCATGTATGACGACGCAGCTTATGTCAACGAGTTTGTGAGAAAGCTCGCAGACGGTGGAAAGGAAGTCATCCTACTTGCGCATAGCTATGGTGGTAAGTCCTAGATTTTTCATACCTTTTCTGATAGATGAAGGAATGACTAATGCTGATATCATATAGGTTGCCCAGCAACCGAGGGTATCAAAGACGTAACGAAGAAAGAGCGAGAGCATCAGGGCAGGACTGGTGGTGTGGTACGCCTTGCGTATCTCACGGCCGCCGTACCACGTGTCGGCGAATCCTGCGGTCAGGCCCTTGCACGCGAAGAGAGTGCCCCAATCGAGGTTGATGCAAACGGATGGGTAACGCAGTCCGATCCTGCCGCTACAGCGTCACTTTGCTTCAACAACCTCACGCTGGAAGACGGCATCTCGTACGTTGCCAAGTTTGGCAAGCATCACGGTGCTTGTTTCGGTGACGTACTTACCCACGCTGGCTACAAAGATGTTCCTGTGTCTTGGTTATTCGCAGAAGAGGACCTTATCGTTGTACCAAGGGTACAGCAAACTGCCATCGATGTTATCGAGGGAAGTTGGGTCGGTACAGAGAGGGACGGGATGAAGGTGGATGTTACCAAGGTCGCCTGCGATCACTTTCCCCTCGTTCTTGATGAGAAGAGAGAGCAAGTGAGTGTTTGGATTGAGGGCCTTGTCGAGAAAGGAGGCCGCGAATAGTTACGCGTGGTGAGCCTTTACCGCAGTGGAAACGAATAAGTTCCAATGCTTGAGCAACTGGCTTCTGGACACGTCAATCGGATGTGCTTGTACAGTGCATATATAGCGTAGCATGTTATCTCAAAGAAAGTTCTTGCCCCATCTTCCTCTCTATCAATGATCTCTTCTGAATGCCACAGACGGGCGCACCAAGGTGCTGAGACGGTGCCTCAAACATCTAATCCCAATCTCCATGGTCCTTGAACTGCAAGTATACTCAACTTGCCACAAGTACCGTGAGAAAGATTGCTCGTCGTTCTCCTGGCGATGTATGCACAGGCTCTCCTACAGACGAAGCAGCTAGACTGAGTGGCTGTGTGACGGAGTTATGTGAAGCTGAAACGGGCTCACGGAAATCTGCCTCGATGCGGTATGGGGGTAAGATAGCATTAGTATGGTGTTGAGTATACCCAAGACACGGGATATTTTGTCGCTCGCATGTCTATGCAAAGATTAAGCAGAACTGGAAACTGACGACCGTTCCGAATATCTGGGGCGCTTCTAAGACACTCTTTAGGGAATGTTCATTTGCGTAGAGCGTGAGGATTAAACAAGTAGCCCCAAAATTTGCACGCACCTGACCTCTTTTCGACTTTCATTGCCGCTAGCTTTTGTCACCAATACGCACTGTCGCAGAGCGGTTATCAGGTAGGGCTGAGACGTAAGCGCCTGCTTGATGGGGATGCCTTGAAGAGTGCAATGTTCCGAGGCAACAAGGCGGAGCCAGGCGTTTGATCTGAGAACCAACAAGGCATGAACGCATATAACTGAAACAAAGAATCGATGCCTTGGGATGGATATGCAACAAAACAAGGTGCTGAGCGTACTGAAGATGCGAAAACAAGATCTGGAACTTTGCGGCGTATTCTGGAAGGTTGACTTAATGCGTTTCTATCGTGTTGAGTGTGATAAGAAACAACCTGCTGTCCTCCATTGGTAAAGACCTTGACTTCGCAACGTGAGAATGATTTGCGCGACGATACGAGTCGCCGTTCCAAACCTCAGTGTATAGCTATCGCAACATGCTCGTTCGAGATGGACGAAGAACCACGCATTTCCGCTATCCGCGCCACACTAAGCAAACGATTCTGAGTTCCGTCTCGTCCCTGTTTTCGTGAACTCTAGCAAGCGGGATGTCGGAATCTGGGTGTCGTTTCAACACCAACTTGTAACCGATGGTGCGGCAGAAATGCGAAACAAGCCCGCATTAACACCATCGCCTTGGGCCACCCACCTAATTAATACACGGTCAACGCTGTCGAATTCATATAAGGAACTTGTGTAGTTAGCAGGCTTGAAGTTGCATGACTATCGCATTGCTCAATCAATTCGAATCCAATCAACAAAAAACCAATCATTCACCTTCTTTGTGCTTGTAAAAGGCCCCACGATCGTTACTGCTAAGCCTCCCTTACTCTAAACATGCGCGTCAGTATTGCAATTGTCGGTGCTGTGGTAGCTTCCGTTGCTGTTGCGTCACCCATCACATCGTCTTCGCCTGTGTCGCGGAGACAAGGTCCTCCAGGGCCCAAGGGATCCATGGGAGGACCTATGGGACCGGGCGCTGGTGTCGCTGGAGCAGGACCTTGCCCGGTATGTCGCACACTCACCATTATATGTCATGGAGAGAATGTGTGCTGATTGCGTGCGCAGATGAACTGTTGGAACGAAGCCGCAGTGGTAGCAGGCTGCGATCCCAACGCAGACGACAGCTGTCTGTGCGGACCTTTCTTCGATGCCGTAACGTCGTGTTCAGCGGCGACATGTAGTATGGGCGAGAACCTTGGTACGTTTCCCTTATTCCTGCCCACACCTTTGGATGCGAAAGTGCTAACATGTGCAACAGCAGCGTTGAGCTTTCTGAACCCTGCTTGCGAGTAATGAGGAGGAACAGTTCGCCGCAGATGACGATGTGTATGATAATGAGCGTATCGTGGGCTCTGAATATATCCAACAGAAATGGACAGACTGTCGATTACGTGTGACGTTGAGGCCAGGTGTATGCCGTACGCAAGAGGACGGAGAACTAAGAACCAGTCGCTTTCTTTCTTACAGTCCTCCAATGAACGATTTCATGACAGAACGAAAATATGTTTCCACCCCAAGGTGCAGCGATAATCAACAGGTGTTGTGGTTTCTGTGCAAGAATTCATCCTGCTCCTGAGAACCCTCAGCTGGGTCTTTGGCCAGAGTGAAGGGAAGGCGATGGTACATAGGCCGACCCAAGCCGAGTTGCCTCGAAGATCTTCCTCTTTCTGCATATCTCAACATGTTGTCCCAGTGTCTGGCAAAGCGCCGACAAAGCAATCCGAAAGACTAGCATCAGAAGTGGATGACGCGTCTATCTGCGCTTGGCAAATACTAAACTCGAGACAGTCAAGCCTTGCCGAGATCATCAGCTCAAATCACTTCACAAAAGCGTGATATTGGGGATTCTCGCATTGCATCGTGAGTTTCGGAAAAACTTCGCAATCGTCTCCCGGGCATCCAGAAAGAGGAATCCTTCCTCATCTCTCTCCGATACGACTTGAGTCAGCGTCACTTTATCGTCTCCACATCTTCTGTATCGACTTTCCTTTTCAGCCACCGGAACTTCATTTTCGCGCAATACACATCGCTTGCAGCTCACATATATCCTGGAGACGAGATCGCCGAGACAGATGCAGCGCCGTTATCGTCCCCACAGACCCTGAAAGTCCTGCACGTGGGTGCCATTTGAGCCGCAACGCAATATTTGACCCATGCTCAACCCTGGTCGCCGTGTCCGCACTACTTTCTTGGGTCAAAAGTGTTCCGAAAAGGATGAATTCGACGCGGTACATGTCGAGGAGGTATTTCACCCGCAAAATGTTGGTGGCGTTGTACTTAGCCCGAGGTACAGTCACATCCTTAGTTTTTCCGGCCAGTCTCAAAAACAGAGAGAAGAAAGGTAGAATTCTTCCGCGTTTGGACCCGCGGTATCTCGGACCGGCATAATTACGCGTCTTAACTTGTCTGGGGAAGCCCCTTGCTTGAACGGCTGGAGAGCTGGAGAGGTTCGAGGCCTCGACATTGGCGGCGTGGGGGTCATTTTCACATGTCGGGGGGCTGTAAGCTCTGAAGACGCTGTTGAGCTCCGAGATGGTGATGCCTATACTAGTGATGATGATCTGACGACATGCAGGTATCTCAACAATATGCCTTGCCTTACCTGTACACCTCACGGTATCGTAGCAGTAGATTGCATGTGCAGCGAGGCACGCCGCTATCATGTCACGGTCGGACCATCTCGAACCACCGACGTGTCGTCCAGAAATACTTTGGTACATTGCCCCTCCTCAATTAATTTGAAGGAGTAGTAGCTTGGGCGTTTGGTACATGCGTTGAGCAATCTATCCCAATGTACACCCATTCTCTCGGGTATCCGCGACATTGGTCGGGTAAATACGAATCTAGATTAAACGATTATATGTAGCGTTGCGCCTTGATGCGCCGCAGAAGTCGGTTATTGAGATAAGAACAGCGGTAAGAGGTGATCGGACGTATATGGTCCGCGATGCACATGCGATGCGCGGTCGCTTAGAGCAGCGTGCATGTAATTGCAAGACTCCGGAGACAGCTGTCAGACTGTTGCCTTGATTGTTGACGGTATTCTCAGGTGTGAGAATCAGGCTGCGTCATCATGAAGTGAGACCAAGACTTGCGATCCTGGAATCTAGCGTGTCATGATAGTTGCATAGTGTCCTTCTGTGCGGCTTGGTAGGCGGTACAAACGGCTGTCACGGGACCACACATCCGCGATATGGAGTGCAGAAGCCCTCCATCGTTATGCCGGAGATGTAACCTCGACTCGTATGTGAAGGCATTGGATGGTTGGCGAACGAGCGGCCCAAGCTGCAAAGCATCTGTGCATCGCCCTTGCGCAGGGCACCGGAAGCAATATATATTACCGTCTAGATAGAACCGATCTGCGGAATAAAGTGTTTGCGTGGACCTGGTTGCGGTCGCTTAAGTGCAGTACCAACAGCCTGGTACAGCACAGTGTTGGGTTTAGATGAGAGAGCGTTGTGCTAGATCCTGCATCTCGTATGCTGTGCAAGTGCGGCTGACCTCAACGAGCACTCTGGAAACCATATTTCAAACCTTTGAGGGTAATGTTGCCCCTGCATGGACGGAGGTTGAGTCAGAAAGGGTGAATCGAGGCAGAAAACGTGCGACGAGCTTTCGATACCCTCGGCTGACACGGAGCAAGGGCGGACGGAAGGATATTGGCGTGTGAGACCGACAATGAAACTCCCCCGGATGATTTCGATAGCGAGAACTGCGACTGAGCATTGTTCACTTGGCTCAGTTCTGCTTGGCTTTGAGCCGCATCGGATCGGAGAGGATGCCGGTTGTGACGATGCTAGTCAAGTGCTGCCTCCGACTGCACAATTGGCGGAAACCCAGCTGTATCGGGAAGTATATGCGATGATCGAGATGTGGAGAAGGGATCCTCTCCACAGTCCACGACACCTCGTCCTTCCCTCTGACTGGTGCATTTACTGTCGGCAGCATGCATTCCTCGACGCGAGTACGTTTGCACAAGTGATCCACCCCCAAGATACTATGTGTGTGACTCGCATGTCGCCAGCCTTAACCGCCGCGATTTCCTGCTCAGGCAGGTCCGGATTGCCAGTGTGGAGACCCCACAAGTAAGCGATTCTGGTACTTAGGATGGATTCGCGGCCTGGATGGGCGGCTCTAGAAGCTCGCTAGACGCCCTTTGCTATGCGGTCCCGAGTCAGCAAGCAAGGGGCGGAAGGCTTAGTAGAGTGTGGTATTTGTCCCGCCGGCTGTGTTCTCTGGGGTGAATGGAGAGTACTTTTGTGGGACAGAAGTTTGTCTTCCCCTTTGTCGTGCGTTATCTTTGCTTTTCTGGGCTGACAAGAAAGAGGGGCGGATCTAGCTGCCAAGTCGACATCGGGACAAGGCGTGCGAGCTAAGGGCCCACGATGGTCAGGTACGTGAGCAGATTGGCGTGCACTGCACTTCTGTAACGGGTAACCCACGGCGGAGCTACGTCGACAATTCAAAGCATGTGCCGGAGTCGCGTGGTAATGCTGAAGCTGCTTGCCAGCTCCATCCTCCTGCAAATGTCGCCGTCTGGTTGCGGCGTGCTGGTCTGGTGCGTCTCGCTGCTCGAAATGCAAGCCTACTGTTGGTCGTGTTGATAGGTGTTGTATACAGAGACGTATGTATCTTCGCTTCGCGCCCGCCGGCCCGACACCTGGGCATTGTTCAAACGCCGCAATATCTAGCGCTCAGCCAGCGGAGAAGATCCCGCCAGACCTGCCGATTCGCACACTCGAGACTGTCACGATCGTCATCGCTGTGGAGTAATGACGGCGCTGCTGCACTCTGCAGTCCGGGGTGCATGCCCAGGTGTACCAGAGATGATCGCCTCAATCAACCGGCGGGAAATAAATGTGACGAGTGAAGATAGGCTATGGGAGTTTCGCACTTGCAAATCCGAGACATACAATCTGACGAGTCGCTTGGAGGCTGTCGAATCGCATAGTCTCACATGGAAACGCGGCGTCTGCCGATAGCCAAGTCGCGATTCGTGCTGTGGTGAGGACCAGAGATAAGCCAGCACGATTCGATAGATCCCCGCAAGGATGTCACCCAGCCAAAGCATCTCGGAGATTGCCAACGTTGTTGATTCTGTCCATTTGGCACCAAGGCGCCTTCCGGTTTCGGACTGCGACAGTGAAGCATGGCAAGCGCCACTATTATTGCGTGTGCCACGTACTCCACAGTCTGACTCCTCCCATGTTCCGTCCTCTCCGCAAAAAAAAACTTTCAGGGCCCTCGTGTCATCGCTCTGCTAGCGCCAGTACCGCAAGGTGTGCGTGCCAGAGTCGTCATGGGTCGGAGCTTATCGCACAATGCGGAAAGGGACAAGAATAGCTATTAGCTGCTCACACAAGATGAGTGAGCAAATGAAACATGTCTGGATATGTTGGGTGGGAGGGTGGCTAGCCTGCCTCTCCTCACCGCACATTTGCCCTACCTGCTCCGGGGTAAGACACCATGCGTAGGAGAGGATCGTGTTCGGGACAGAGTGTGGTAGTACCAGACAGCGGAATGTGGGGAAATGCCGGTCTTGTTTGAGTGCTGTTGGTCCGACCCGTATCGTAAGATTTGTTTGTGGGTGTACCAGACAATCGACAAAACTTATCTGCGGGGAAACACTGGGCGTGGTGGTTGGGCAGTGTGGAGAGATTAGAAAGATAGGCTGGAAAATTCCACCTTTCCGGGTTGTGTATGCAAGTATGCTTGGTTCCCTGCTGATGATTCTCGTTACTTGCATCACCATGGTGCTAAATCACGTCACGCATAGCGACATGCTTCACCCTAACATAACCATCTCGTAATTACATGCTCAAATGCAGATAGAGTGACTAAGTGTGGATTGGTATTTCAATTAAGCGCCAAGCTGGGGGATACTGTCTAATCATCTCGGCACTGCGAATAAGCAGGCGCTTCCCTCACAACAGCCAGGCCGATGAAACAAGGCTGAGTGGAACTTATACAAGATTGCGAATCGCCAGATGCGGCTTCGCGGGGTATTGGATCCAACAAAACAAATAAGAAAGGTCTATCTGGGTGGTGGGGTCTGCGATGTAACAGAAATCGTGAAATGCCGCAAGCATTACTCCTCATGAAAGTTTGTCCATGTCTAATCTCATCGCTTGCTAACGTGAATGACGGAATGCGAAAATGCTGATAGAGAACGCCGATGCCATGCTAGTGGAGTGGAGTGGAGTTGAAAGTTTTAGTTGCGATGCGACAGGTCCTCACCGGCTAACGAAGCAGTCGCCGAGGAGTTGCCGGAGGAGAAGCCGCTATTGCTCGGGCCATTGAGGAGATCCTGGACGGCCACCTTGGGTACTTGTGGAACCGGCAGTTTTCGCTGGGCGCCCTCTGGTTTTGAGATGATGTCGCCTATGCGCAACCCGGAAGATTGACTGGGCACGTAAGGTTGTTCCCGATCTGTAGATGGCTCCATGGGCGCCAAAGCTGGTACGAAGTTCTGGTTTAAACTCAGATGACGTAGATGAGGAAGCTGGAGGTCATTGAAGCCGTGCGGGCGTAATCTGGGTGAGTGCGCAGGAGTTGCGAGTGGGGTGTGGTCAGGAGTGGGGCTGCAAGAATCGTGAGAGAAAGTCGGCGAGGGAGGAGCAGTCGACGTTGGCGAGCCTGGTCTCGACTTCTTTGTCATACGGTGCGAGTACGGGTCGTCATCCTCGTGTGAATGAGATCTTGACATTGGCTGCGACGAGTACGCGTACTGAGAGAGGCCAGGCAGACGGCTGGCGTAGGGATGGTAGCCGCTCGTGATGTGGTGTCTACTTGAGTGCGAGTAGTGACCAGGGCGCTGCTCTAGTCTTGAGGCTGCGTCTGCCAGCAGATCCATGGGGCGGGATAAGCCGCTGGGGCTGTTGCTGTTACTGCTGTTGAAGCCGCCCTGGTGGTACGCTGCCAAGTCGTTGCCCATGTTTGGCGAGTAGTTGGAGAATGAGTGAGGAGGTGACACATTCGGTGAGCCAAGCTGAGAGCCTGGAGCACTGCGGGAGATGGGCTTGGATGGAGGGGGCATCATGTGCGCAAGGCCAGAGCCAGGCTCCATAAGGCCAGCTTGAACGGCAGCAACAGCGGCCTGGTGGGCAGCGGCATGTTGCTGGCCCTTTCCCCGCCGTGAGTTGGGGTTGTTGTGTATCCTCGAGTGTCTATGGAGAGTTAGCTGGAAGTTGGCAAGACGTGGTTGCTGTGACATACCGAGTAAGTTCGTCGGAGCGAGAAAATCGCTTTGTGCAGCCGGGGAAAGTGCAGGCATGGGGCTTCTCTCCAGTGTGAGTGCGAATGTGGCGAGTCTGATGTTCCAGACGGTGGAATGCCTTGTCGCAGAGAGGGCACTTGTAGGGCCTGGGGAGATCCTGACGGGGCTCGTCCGACTGCTGCGGGGCGTTTTGCAGCAGAGGAGCCATGAGGCTCACGGTAGCAGTAGCCATAGAGTTGGAGTGCTGGGTGGTAGTGGGTAGTTGGTGCTGTTGTTGGGAGGACGTGTCGGGGTTCAGCAGGTTGGCGAAACCTGTCGAGGCAGAGTTGGATTGCATGTGACCGAGGGTGAAAGTTTGGGGAAGGGGGATGATGGGGGGCTCGGATATATGTATGGATCAACGAGGCGGGCGTGTGGGGGTCGACTGATGGCCGTCAGGGCTGTCTGTGCTGACGCGGGCGAGGATATGCCGGAGCAAGCGCAGAAAGAAACGCGGTGCGCCAGTGCGGCTTGGCTTCCTTCGGGGGGCGCTCGAGTCGTGGAGACGTATCAAGAAATGCGGGCCCTTGAACGCTTGCGTGATGACTTGCGGAGAGGAGCGTGCAGCGGGTGCAGGGAGCTGCTGGAGCGAGTCCTGAGTGCGTCCGAGGCCTTTTTGGGCGGGCGCGGGTGAGATGGGGGATGGGATGCTATGGCGCAGTACCCAGCGGAACTTGCCTTGGGCCGACGCTGGTTTTGATGGCGCAGTCGCCGGTGGAGCTGCGACAGTTGGTTGAGCGCACGATGCAATTTGCAATCGTGAGAATTCTGCAGCTGAAATTTTGCAGCGGTGAGTGTCGGCGAGAGGTTGCAGAGGGCTACAGTACAGGTGTGCGCAGCAGACCGGGGCCCCCAAACTCTCGTGATGAGGCCAGGACACCGAGTGGGCGTACGTGGGCAGAGTGAGGCAGCAGGTCAGATGGTGCTACGTCGCTGCGGAGAGGTGGGCGGGCGCTGCGGTGCGAGTGACGGGCGCCGCGAAGCTGGGGCACAGAGATAAGGAGACGGCGGCCTTTGTATGGGGTGCTCGAGACGTCACACATCTGGGGTTTGTTTGTGCTCCCGCATCTCATGGATGCGCCTTCCTCAGCGGCCACAGGCGCTCCTTCCTCAGCCATAGGTGCGCCTGCCCCTCGTGGCCCTGACTCCTCCGTGCCTGCCTACACCGCAGCACAACACCACGGAATTCACCCACCCTCAGGGATCCGGCCATGCATCCCCGCTGCTGTTACTTGTGCTGAGCGCTTCCGCAATCACCTCCACCCATTGGCCCTGGCCGACGACCACTAACGCTCCCCAACACACGCAGCACACCTGATTTACCCACTGGCTTTGTTCGCGTTCCACCGCAGCCCGGGGGCTGATCCAAGACGCGTCCATGGCTGTGGGGGATCATTTCCTGGGGTACGGCAGGCACAGCAAGCAACAGTGAGCCACCATGTCGCCCCGAGACCCCTCGTTGCAGTGCCTCGCACAGCATCGCAATATCTCTCGCAGCATCTACACACCAGCACATGCGCAGCGGAGTAGCCCCGTGCTACCGAGCCGGCCACCTTGCCTTATACTACGGCCCGCCTTCTATGCGTCTTCCCGGCCTGTGCACTCGCACAGTCACAGATGAAGATGCGAGTCGGTGAACCAACGCAGGGCGAGGGCGATCTCTGCCGAGACGTGCCCAAAACTGACGATGCATCGGCAAAAGCAGCATCAGCATGGCTTCACCATCAGCTCATACTGTGCGACGAGTTTTCCCTACTCCGTACTTATCGCAGCCCCTCGCTGACTAGTGGTCTCCGCCTCGGTCCCGCAGCCCATCTCCGCTGCTCGTTATCTCCAACGCACCCTGCCGTACCCCTGTGAGTGGCTTTGCAGCAGATCGTGGGGGACCTTTGCAACGGACCGGCGGTCCCGAACATTATGACGCCTACTTCCTTGGTATTGTTGCCAATGTGAGAACTGCTTCACGGCTCTAACTACGTCCCTTAAAGTCGCCGATGCCGTCGCAGAGCACTGATGCAATTGCTACGCTGCAATTTCAATATCGGGTCCGCTATTCTTATCTCTTGTTCGAGAAATTTTTGAGTACTGCTAGCCCTTCGATAGCTCGCCCCGCTTTGTGGCGCTTCCTCCGAGCGTACGCCTATGCCGAGCCGACAGAAATTTCTCACGCCAGCAGAGCCAGGAGCTGTTTCTGTGGTAAACGTGGCATCGGAGATTCTCGGAACGCATGTCGCTGGAGTTGTGGCTCCGCTCAATTCCACCTCGGTGACGTCTTAGCTGCTTCTGGACCTCCGATATGCAAGGTACGCCTTTGTGGAAGCTTTTGTAGAAGCACTGTCCTTCCAGACGTCACAGTGCTAGACCCGAAACCAGCACAACTCCAGCTTAGTTATGCCGACGTTCTTCCACCATGCGTTTCGCTCGTGAAGACAGCGAACGTCGGCCGAGGCACAGTTCCAAGCAACCTCTGTCCTGGCAGATTGCCATCTGCGACGTCGGTCGGACCAGTGCCCGTCGACCTTCCAATCCCCTGGGTGACTGACAGCTGTTGCGCAGTGGGACCAGTTCTGCCAGGGTTTTACCTTCTCATCGCCCAGCGAGACCTGACACTCACCAACTGTTGCAGCGCTTAATGACTTCAGACTGGAATTCCCAGGGTTTCTTTGGCCCATTGTACTGACGTGTTTCGCAAGTCTGGAAGACCCCATTACGCGTCAAAGCCAACAGTACCCGATAGTATCGGTTGATCTACGGGTCGGGCTCTGGGGCCCCGCACCGTTGACAGTGGCTCATGGACCGAGACGAGGCGAAGGCGATCCAGGGGTTTTGTTTCGATGATACCGCCACCTCATCAGATCCGACCTTCTCTGCCTAGACTTACCGTAGTGGCCATGTTGTTCACTACTCGATGTCAGTCTGTCGTCTTCAAAGATAGTGACAAGACGCAACGACGCGACGACCCCAGTACATCACGCCAAGCTTCGGTGGCAATCCCAGTGCACAGATGGTGGGAACAGATTACGAATGCTGCATAGCTGGGGTTGACATGGACCGATGGCGGAATTCGAGGTCTGCAAATTTCTTTAATGCAGTCACCCAACATGAACAAATCTCCAGTCACATGTCGATCCTACGTCAGACCACGATCTCCACAAGTCTGCATAAAGATCGTCGTCTTGTCCGCAATTGCTGCGCTTGACAAACTCAATAGACCTCCTATCGCAATTATTGAGCGCTTCTCCAGGCTCTAATGCCCCAGAGCATTTCACTAGCAACCCCTCATGGATCTACGAAGCCCCGATCGTGATCTTGGGAACAATCAATCGGATGCAGCCCGCGGATGAAGGGAGAATGTCGATCTGCCTTTAGCCCCGGGGAGATTCGCGTTATGCCAGGATGATCGCAACTTCTGAGGCCGGGGATAGAGTTACTTACACGAGGGCCGCTGCGAGGCTCTCAGCTGTACAGTGATGAGGATCAACACAGAAGATGGTACACTACGGAGGCTTCCAGTCTTTGGTCGATCGGAAGTGGCCTACCAATTGATATAATGGGCTTTTCGTATTCACGAGCACGATTGACAGACTGGGGATGTCCTTAATTGATGGCTTGGTCCCTCGTGACCTCATCCTCTTTCTGTCCGTTCGGGTACTATAGAGCCACATAGTACTGTTTCGGATGTTAATGGTCTTTGTTTGAGTGCACGCTATTACGCCGGCCTGGTTTGTCGATGGCGAACGCGTCTCGCATATCTGCCCGCGCAGCACTGGAGTTCATTTCATGCTTGAGCTGTTGTGCAAGCGCCTATGTTGATATGAGCTGCGCTCAGTACCAATCTTGGATGGTTCTGGTGTCTTTCCGTTCCGCTTGTCGCGGGAGATAGAAACCCAGTCAGCAAAGACCTTTGTGCATACCCACTTCATGTCGAACTTTAGTCCGTATGACAACTGAGCCAAGGCGCCTGCATAGCCATAGATCGGCTTCCGCTTGTTAACTTTGACACCTTTGTGTTTAACAGGACCAAAATGTGCACTCGGTGCAAAGTCTTACTCAACTTTGTTTTACTAGCGACTCAGCTTCGCACTAGTGTTTGCGTATGGTCTTGCACTATACCTATCTATCCCTTACGTCCTTAAAGGCTAAGGCAACAATAATCGTTCAAGAAAGGTAGCAATCGATAAAGTATGTTTTGCTACACGATCTGCATGTTCCTGCGGTGCAATACTGCCCTCGCTTGTAAGCGCGTCGATTCGCATGCTTGTTGTAATACCACCAGAGCACTATGTTATAAACGACAACGCCATGCGGTGTCTTGTAGCAGCCAGATACATCTAAGTCAGGAGCACATCTTGTTCATAGGCGGGTTGCTGACTACCGGTACTAGCAAATGTACAGAAAAGGCAATACAGGCCGTGGTATCAAGTGTCTTATAAGCAGCAAGTATCAATACCGCCAGCCCATACTCATACAGCGCGTAATTACTATCAGAAACGAATCATTCGGACAACAAAGTAGGTACTACTCATCGCATTGACACCAGTCACTAGCCTCTCTTTCCTAAAATTCAAGTTCGCCTTAACATGCATATTGCAGAACAACATACGAAGCCGCTATCACCATCCTCCAGTGTGCACTACGTTATCATCTCGGACACCGTTACCCGACCAACAATACCGTTACGTACGCACGCCGTCTTCCTCTGCACCTCCTTTCACGGATTACTCGAAGAGGCAACAGCGTTGCAAACCTCCAAACACCAGATTCAGGATCAACACCACGATCCCCACATCAGGCGTCCAAGCGAAGCGAACATCTTGCTTCACAGGCGGGTCGGCCCCGGATACCGCGTGTCAGTCGCCCGCTAGGGCCGTGAATGCCGTCTCTTCACGCAGCCTCCGCCTCCATCAGGGCAAGGGATCAACGGTGACCAGCGAAGCGTAGTGCGTTTGTGGAGAAGCGTGGGGAAGGAGTGACATTGCGCGGTTGATACTAAGGCAAGGACCTTCTGCATCTGGCGTTAAACGACGCCCCTGCTGTTGGTGGAGCCGATGATATGCGTTGAAGCTGTTTCTGCCTGGCATGACAGATGCTGATTGTTGTGGAAAGAGGAGATCACCATCTCTTGTGCAGTTTGTGTGGCTGACTGGCGGTGAGCAAGTAAATCTAGATTTCGTTCACGTATGCGCCCTTGGCGACAGGACAGTAACATGAACTATCGCTTGCTGCGGAGTCCACATTGGAAGCAGGTGCTTCTCCGGCAGGATTGTGTAGTTCGCTATGCTCCCCGTGGGGTAATCAGATGCGATTGTATCAGTGGCTTGCTATAACACTGTCGCGAAAATGCCTATCACATGGTCAGGTGGTCTGCCACGAGCAATCAGAACGTGAAACAAGCAGGTAGGTGGCAGCCCCCACGCCCAGGCGACACACCAACCCCGCTGACCCCGGACTCGCGAAGCCTCAAGCCATCATCATCCAAAAGAAGCACGACTTTTGCCGGTGAGAAACCCAGGGCTTTGGGTTTGCGGGCGCTTCCCCGATCCCTGTGAGCACCGGAGTTCCGGGGTGATGCATGCACGTGTAAAGGCTGATGAGGCTTGTGTTGTGCATTTGCTTTTTGTTGCTTTTCGTGGATACCGCTAGCCTGGGGACGACACCCATAGGCTCTGTGTCCGGATTTGTATAAGTGGAGGACGGATGCGAAGCAAATCTACCGCCGGAAGAATACGTACATGCCCGAGCTGGATTACGCGGAAACGAGAGTGTTTGACCGTAGCGCGCGGAGACGCATCTCGGTGCTGATGTCAGAGCGCTTCGAATGCAGGCGAGCATGCGGGTTGGTGCGGAGACAAGGTGTGGGTGTTCATTCCGGGTGGCACTGTATGACCCCACACGGCTGAATAGCGAGACCCATTCCCGCGGGCCGGAGGCCTGTATCATCGGTGGAAATGCGAGATCTACGTTCTAACTGGTAGATTTGCCAGTTTTTAGACCTTGCATATGAAGAGAAGGGAGATACATACGAGCTTACCCCAGATGTAAGCAGAACACGTCTGACGAGCAACGCGCGTCGCGACAGAGCAATAACTTGGCGGGTCTTGACTGTGGCAGAGGTGTAGGGTGGACTGGTGCCCCTACAATCAAAGCGTAGATGTCCGTGTTACCTTCTTCTTATGGCCCTCTGCGACAACATCTAGGCGAGGTCCCACAGCGTCGTTCTCGTTGACGGCTGCTTCATCCATCAACAACCCCTCAGTGGCGACTTCATCGTCTTCTATCCAGCCATAGAGCTCATCAGAATTTGGTTCTCGAGCCACGTCCTCGTCGATCTCGGCGAAGGATCTTTTAGGCGGTCTGGCTTCTGTTGGGACGAACAGAGGGGTTGCAATATCGTCGGCTGCTACATTCATGTCGCAAAGACCGTGCTGTATAGCGTCAGCGGGAGCTCATCGCACAGGATGTTGGAGCGCATCGTGGTAGATGAACGCTCTGCAGGTAGTATATCGACGCACATGGTCAATGGTGAAGGATACCACGTTGCCCACACTGCCTTCTTCCGCGAGAGCTACACCATTCGCCTTGACCAAGCCAGCAAATCGCGCTTTCTGCAAGCTGTCGGCTTGTACCTTGCTCTTGGCCTTGCCGTGTCGGGGCCAGTCTCTGAAGAGAACCAGACGAGTAGAAACGCCATTCTCCCATTCGATCCCTGATATTGCCGGTACCAACAATGCGCGTGAAGCGCCACGGATGCGTGTAATGGTCTGGCTCGTCACTAGTAGGGCGATGTCGTGCAGTGCAGCGAAGCGCGTAAGTGTGGCGATCAGCTCGTTGATGACGGTATATCGACGTCCCGCAGCCCACCGTGCCTGATCTGTCTTGTTTTTGGGTAGGCGGTCGTCGACATTGCGGGGGTATGCGTTATCGACGAGGGTTGCAAGAGAGTCTACGACGACCAGGCTGGTGCCGTGCGGAGGAAAGGCAGCGGGCGCGTGCATGAACAGCGCCAGGAAATGGGCAAGCGTCGGCATGGGCAAGTAGTGGAAATGAGCACGCAGTTCATCTCGAGAGATACCGGGCGCATCGGGTTGCGCAGTGAGCATGTCGTCGACGCGATGCTTGACCAAAGGCGCACAGGCAGCGTCTGCAAGCAATCAATTAGCCCTGGTCCGCAGTTGTGGACATATACATACCGATCCATATCACTCGCTGGCCCTCGCGCAGGGCAGAGACTGCAGCCTGTATCCTTGAACCCTTCAGCCGCCGTCTCTCGTGAAGCTGTGACGCAGGCACAATTACCCAAATGCTGTCTTGCCGACTCCGGACGGGCCGAAGATCTCCGTCACCTTGCCGCGTATGTATCCGCCCGAGACATGGTGGCCCGGTAGGCTCGGCGGTGAGAGGACCTGGTCGAGCTGTGCCAGGCCCGTCGATACAGTGCGGGCTCCGCGCGCATGGAGGCTTTGGAGGGCTTGGGATGCCGAGACGGTGGGCAGCCTGTCTGTGATAGTGTCAGTTATCTATGCCATCTGCGCGAGAGGAGCAATTGCCTACGCGACGAGGGCGACAGCTGGGGTGCTTCTTCACTGGCCATGGTGTGTCGTGGCTTGCGGTCGAGCCTCAGCGGATTGCGATGGTGGTGCGGTAGTCTCGTGATCTCGCGTTGACGTGCATGACGTTTCGCGTTATTCTGCTTGCCCTGTGCGCGATGGGGTCGAGACAGCCTTCGTGTAGGTAGAAGGTGCGTATGGTGGGTGTTCGGGAGACTTTGTCGAGAGCAAATGCGGGCCGCGGTTTATCATGACTCGCACCCTCTCCTCACTTCCACATGCCTTGCTTCCTTCTCGCGACAAACATACTGCCCCAGGAGAGACGCGTTTTGGGTGATCTGGTCTTTCACTCGTTCAAGCACACCTGCCTTGTGTGTTCTAGCGCCGACGATATTGCTTGGGCTTATACCTTGGCATGTTTTCACGATAAGAGTCGCATCTTCGAGCTTCTAGATCTCTCCTTTGACCACACGCCACACTCCTCTCCCTAGTAGCGTGTGAACGTCTACACCAGCATGGCGGAAAATGTCGAAAACTTCGTACTTGCTGCCAATGGTATGCTCAAAGAAGCTGGCATCAGCATAACACTCCAGGCAGTCCTCCTTACGACGGCATCTTGTATCGCCCCTCTGGTCTTTTTGCTTGTTCTCGCTGCCTTCAAAACACCAAAGCCACTACCTCCGCCAGCTGGTTGCAGGAAACTCGGGCTCCAAGGACGCAGTAACCTGGAGGATCAGTATTCTAAGAGATATGCCAAGGGCGGTGACCCCACTCCAGAGAAGCCATGGACGGTCAAGGCACTCTTCGTCTACCCCCTGAAGTCAGGTGCACCCGTCGAGTTGAGCAAGAGCGACATCGATCGCACAGGACTGAAATATGATCGCCAGTTCACCCTCGCCCAGCAAGTCACGAGCTTGCCCACGCTAGACGGCAAGGTGACCAGTGAATGGCACTTTATGACCCAAAGGAAATTCCCTCGCCTTGCTAAAGTCGACACTGAGATCTGGGTTCCGGATCCTTCCGCAAGAGGCTACAAAGAAGACGGAGAATGGGTCAAAAGTGAGGGATGCTTGGTCATTCGTTTCCCCTTTTCTCCCGACACCGACTTCACGATCGAGGGTCTGATCAACTATGGAAAAATCATGTTGGCAAGATTGAGTCGAAAATCGGAGCCGATGCTGGAGTTCAGAGTACCTTTCAACCCTTCGCCGGAGAGGATCAAGAGCAAGGGATATCGGAGCGAAGTTTTGCGTATCTGGAAAGACAGCCCTACTGCACTCAATGTTAGCTCGGAGATTGATCGCGAAGTCTTCGAGAAGTTGAGATATACCCTTGGTGCAGCAAATCCAATTGCGCTCTTCAGAATTGACACGAATGCGTATCGGGAAGTACACAAATGCGCGCCCAAAAAGGAGGATGTTGGATTTGAGACGGTCATTGGAATGCACGATTCGGTACGTATGGATTTTTTCAGTCATGTCTTACTATTCTTTGATCTCAGCTGTTGCCGTTCCAGGCGCCTGAATCTTGGAGATTCTGTCCTGACCTTCTACGGCATTATGATTAATAGTACTACAGTACCCGATCCATATTTTGAATCTCGCTTCGGTCCACGACGTAGCATCCAAGCTCCCCAATCCCTCTTCCGAACTTCCAGAACTCTGGCAAAGGCATCTTACCCTCCTCGACGCGCTGCGATTCCGCGCAAACATTTACATCACTGGACCTCCTGCCTTTGCCGAAGACGACTGGAAGCAGGCACAAATTACTTCATCTGATTCCACATCCTCCATGAACCTGCACATCTCGTGTCGGACGACCAGGTGCAAGTTGCCTAACGTCGACCCAAAAACTGCTGTAGCCGATAAGAACGAGCCTCTGACTACGTTGAGGAGTTACAGGGTTATCGATGAGGGGTCTAAGAATGCGTGTCTGGGTATGCAAGTCACGCCATTGGATACAGGAGCCGTCGCGGTGGGTGATAAGATTGACGTGTTGGAAATTGGGAAGCATCGATTTGAAGGAGGGGAAGGAAGGAAGGTTGACGGCTGAGCGACACCGCAAGCTCAAACGATGGAAACCGCGTAGATATCTCCAGGTACCTACTGCGGTGGAAGTAAGACTGCCTCTGTAAAATAAATGCGAGATTCTCTTGATCTCTTAGGTTCATTGGCTGTGTAACAAAGCATTTTCTCATCAGTAACCCATACCCTCATATCATTAACCACCCCCATTTCATTTCCCACTCCCTTTCCATCTTCCAGGCCCTAGGATCCCAGGATGCGTATCCCGGCTCAATGGCCCAACTCGGCATAGTAAACAAGTCCTTGCACAGCTCTTCCTCGTCCACCACACCTATCAGCTTTATCAAACTATCCCTCATTCGCGGAAATGGGAGCCGGTCAATCCACCGCGGATGTACAATCATCATTTGCAGCTCTGTTGGATGCAGAGGTAATGGAATATGCGGCTTCGGCATGGGAGTCCGTGAGGAGTAGGTAGTAGCGCAGGAAATGCCTTGGATGTCGCCGTTTGCATAGAGTGCAGCAAAGACGGTCAAGGGGATCATGGTCTGGGCTAGTGGGGAAGGTATTGAGCAAGTTTGGGGGTAGGGGTTGCACGTTAAATCAATCTCTAGTGCGCTAGAATGTACTTCTACGTTCTGGAAATGTGGGCAGGGTGATCTCGACGTATTGAGATGCGCGATATCGTCTGGACTGGATCTAATTGCGATCTCAGATGATGTATCATTCGTGGAGGATTCCGGGCGTTGGGTTTGAGGCAATCGCGATGTCGATATGCTGGTTTCGTTTTGAGCTTGACGTAGTCGCTGCCCTACATTATATGAGTATAAAATGATGCATGCGCGATGATCCACACATACGGCGTGCACGTTGTGCCAATCGGTCCTGTATCTGCTTCCTCTTCTTCGCATCTTGGACATTTTTCCACTCATCATCCCTTGGATCCGTTCTTCGTGCCATCGTTTTTCTACTAATAGCTTTTGAAGGCACTTATATAGGTTTCCCGCAGTTATAGGATCGAGTAGAAACTCGTGGGAATACTCCTGTAAGGCGTCCACAGTGCTTACAAATACACGGGCACTGATAAAAGAAGGCTGCACTAATGAGCATGGGTCTCGGAAGAGCGCTTACGACACTCAAAATTGAAAACTCCCACTTGACAAAGTGTGGCTCAAGCAGAGCTGACTTTCAAGTTCTCGTTGGCGTTCTGCTGCCGCGTTAGACTTGGCGATGTCTCCGACTGTCTTTACGTAGGTAGAATACGCCATCTTCACATCCCCCATTTCGTCGTATTATTCTCTAAGGACTCCAATCTTGCGATCCTTTTGAAAATCAGGAGCTGATGAATAAAGAAGGTAGAAAATAGTCAAAATGGAGAGAGACCTTGGGAGCTGGAGGCAGCCATGGTGGGGCTTCCTTTCTAGGATTGGTTGGCGCGGGGCTTAGTCACCACGGGGCCCTCCAACTCTTGCCGTTTGCTTTCAAGAATGGGTCCTGCTTCAATCAATGAGCTTTCGCAATTGTTGTGTATCATCACATACATCAATTCGTATTAGAGTTGCAAGCGCCTGTGTTATGTCCTGGGATACCGTCAGCCTCTAGACATCACGCTGATCACCTATAAATGCCGCACGGGGTGAAGCCATCCTGGCTTCTAGGTCATGAGGGTTTATCACTCTCGTCGAGGCCTCTGTTCGTGTGTCTGACAAGATCAAATGCCGCGTCGAAAGCAACGAAGTCACATCAACCCGCTATTGCGAGCTCCTCAGCGTGCTCGTCCAATAGTGAGGATCCGGAATGGGCTCTCGGCAATACCTACACCGTCAACCCTGCCGAGGCATCTCGTTAATCATTCGCAACGTGGATACATAAACGAATGCGATACGCTTAACTCATCGATCAGAAAGATCCCGGATCTTACCAAGGGCGGTCTGTGGAAGATGAGCGAAGAGAATCCGTCCTTTAAGGGCTGCGATAAAACACTGCTTGCATGCACACGAAGTCGAAGGGATGCTACCAAAGAAGGGACGTCTGTGTCTCATCTCATCGCAATTTCTATGTCTAAAACCCTATGTAGGCATGTCACACTAATCCTAGATGCAGGCTGGCAAACTTGTAACGGAAACGTAGTCCCTAGTGTACTTTGAGAGCTCAGCAGCCATCAGTAGACAAGGCCTTTCCCAGGTATTCTACTACATCTTGGAGGCTACTCTGTTCACCTTTGCAGAGTTCAAGACGATTGGTACAAGAACAGCGTTGTCAAGGGCAGCATACGTCGGAGACCATGGCCTAGACCGATATTGCAACTGCTTTGTTGGCCTGTCGAGGATCTGGCCCGGCCATACCCGTGCAAATCTCCCGGTTACACCAACTGGTAACAAGTTGTTGAAAGTGCAGACTACGGAGATCATACACCCGTCGAACATGTTCATTCACACAACCTGGCCTGACAAATCGGCCGTCTAACTCGGGTCCGCGACCGCGCACACGAAGGGCGTCGACTTGTCTAAGCTATACCGGCTAAAGCTGATTGAACCAAGCGGACATGCGTCCTATAGGGGTCATTACCCCGTGCTTAGGAGTTTCCAGTCCTCGCTGCGTTAGCGCCAGATCCTTCGCGACGCAACCGTGGACTCCGCCTCAAAAACGCGACAACAGATTCAACACCGACCACATGCAAGGCCGCAGTGCAGTCACTGAGCCGTTCCCGTGGGTGAAAGATTAGCTTCTTGATGCGTGCTTCGACCGGCAGATTATTTCTTGGCTACCTGCCTAAGACCTGCGTAGCAAGTAAATATCGCGTACGCAACCGAGCAGCGTCAAGTCAAAGAGGGACGTTGGGAGTGGATTAAACCTCTGGACCTCCGCCACGGGCGTAAACTTGTGATCCTTCGCGATGGTCGCGTAGAGGATGGACCACTGCGTGGAAGTCTGCCTTACTAGCACCATCTCTTCGTTTGAGAATAGATGTAATGGGTAAAGCATGTGGGTCAATATCTGAAGTCGTGTATATAAAGTTACGATGAGGCCTTCAGATATCAACATCAGCTTTCTAGCCCTCGCTTCACCTCATCAACCACCACTCAAACACACAAACGGCTCGAACTACCACCAAACTCACCATGTACACTCAGAGTCTCATCCTTGCGGTTCTGCCTCTTATGGCTCATGCTGTCGACATTATCCAGTTCGCCATCTGGGAAGACAGCGTTCCTAACACAGAGTGCAACCTCGACCTTGACGGCGCCTACTGTAAGCAATGTCCCCCGTGCTGGCCAAGTGTGGGCCATTTACTTATTCTATACATCAACCCTTAGTTATGTGCAGCAACATCCCTGCTGAAACCTGCTGTGCGAACTTCTGGAAGACTACAAGCTCGATTCTAGGTCGCGGCCTCAACAACACCCAGGTCGATGGCCGCGATCCAGACTCATTCGCCGTATTCAACGGCGAAGACGGCGACCCATGCGCCGTGACTACGGAAGGCTACTGTGGCGGCGGCGGAGGTTTCGAAGACTTCTGCTGGGCTACCGGTGGTGGTCAAGAAGGATGTGGTGCAAAGGAGACTGGAGGCTCACTCTGGCACAGTGGGGACGAACGTCTGGAGGGAAGATTTGCCAAGAGGTCTGTTGATGCTGTCAAGCCCAATGTGGCTGGGATTTGGGATGCGGTCGAACGCAAGCACCGTCACTTTAAGATGGGAGGCGACGTTCCTTCTGATGTCACCACCATTCTCGTCGAAGCTGTCAAAGCGAATGCAGGATACGGGTACCTGGATGAGTCGGTGAAGGCTTTTGAGATTGCGGAATAAGTTTGGTTAGGATGACATCGAGGTCTTGGACTGAGATGCATGTTAAGAGGGGAAACAGTGTTGGATTGTGTGCTTACGTGTCGACGAACCTCTCCTACTTCTAGTGCGACAGTCGCTCTTTTCGGAATTTCAATCAAGCGTTACTCTTCAGACTGGAAATAACTATCCAGACCACAGCTCCAATATTCATTGCTGTTCATAAGTGAAGAGACTCGCCCACTCTTGAACGCGTCTACCATGTCTGGGCATGTCTTTCTTCCCTGTTTTTTCGCTGGTATAACCTCGTGACCTCATCATCTCCTAATCCGAGAGCCTTATAGTAGGGATGTCGGAGCTGGATGTACAATACGGCTTGCGTCTGTACTACGGCATGCCCAAATGGGCCTCATTGCGGGGCTAACAGCACTAGCGGGGTAGCACATCGACATCGAACTGCGCGTTGGAACGTACAAAAGTCTGTAGCTCTCAGCGCTTTCTTTCTATCACACTTCCTCCCAGGTACAGAGAAGATGCGGAAGTTCGAACACCAGCCCGACATGGGAGGCCCGAAAGGAAGTGCAAGGGCCAGGGTGCAGCTACCGATAGCGCAACCAGCCGCTAAGCCAGCATCAAATGGGCCTTCGGACTCAAACAACATCACCTCATCGAGCGCCGACCCGTACAAAGCAGCTCGCGAAGCTCTCGATCGCGATGGCTTCGTGGTCTTATCGGCTTCGCTCTTCCCGTCTTTTGATCTCGACGCCCTGCGCGCTGCTGCCTCCCGCATGACAGAAGCGGCACGATCTGGGAAATGGCCATATATACGCACATTGCCGAAGCAGTTCCCACCATGGCCACAAGATCCCTCGAAAGGCATCTGGGGCGTGCAGCATCTGCTCCACCCGTCAAATCCCGATCATCTCACATTCGCAAGATCGTACTTTGACAGCGAGCTTCTGAAGTACGTCGCAGCACTAATTGGGTGTGGCGAGGACGATTTGACCATGGAATTATACAACATGCTGGTTCGACCAGACGAGGACTTCAGTCTGCGCTGGCATAGAGATGATGTCGCAGCTACCGCAACGCCTGAAGAAGAGCTCGAGCGATTGAAGAAGCCAGGGCATCACGCACAGTGGAACCTTGCACTGTACGACGACAGCAGCCTTGTACTTGTGCCTGGATCGCATAAACGCGCACGCACTGAGACGGAACGAAATGCGGACCCGTACGAAGTACACATGCCCGACCAGATTACTGTGCAACTCAAGGCAGGCGAGGTGGCCTTCTACAATAACAACATCCTACATCGCGGCGTGTACGACAGTTCGAAAGAAAGGATGACGTTGCATGGAAGTATAGGAACGACACAGGCGGGGAGCGAGCGAGCGAGGAATGTGTTGCAGCACGGTGTCGGTGATTGGTAAGTATCCCATACGAACTGCGCGTGAGACATACACTGACTTCTTACACCTACGTTCAGGGCCAAGGAATACGATTTCGAGGGATTTGAACCTGACATGGCAGAAAGGGCGAAGAAGATGAGAGAGAGGCTCGTGGAGATGGGACAGAAGAGCGGAGATGTTGGCTTTTTCTCGAAGGATGAATGAGTTTACGTGAGTGGAGTCGAGCTAAGAACGGTCCCGAACGATCGAGGGAGTGAATGTAATGGCGAAGGGGTTGTAACTCCTACGTAGAGTCCTCATGCTAACTTCATAGTTCTCTATGCGTAATCGAGGAAGGTATTGAGTGGCATTAGAAGAGAATTAGAGGTACAGCGCTGAAACCTGAGGGCTGCTGTAAGGCCAGAATCTGATGATGGATGCTGTCACCTTGCCAAGTTGATGATTCGGTATCTTTCGAAGAATGGTACACATAGTCTCTGTGAGGGTGAGGCACCTGAATTAGAGGAAGGCTCCACGCTGCCGTTGTATCCCATTGTAGTTGCTCGAGTGTAGATTTTGCGAATGTTCAATATCTGTCACCGAACCTAGCCGCGGCAACGCCATCAAACAATCATGTCTGCTTCCGAGCCTTGTAGTCAGGTCAAGACGTCTAAGAATTTGCGACGCTACTATCGATAGAGGGGTAGCTCAGTGGTACAAGTCCATGGCGTTCCAGACCCACAGCCCAGGCAAATCCTTCACTACCCCTGAACAACCCGAATCAACTCAAAATGCTCCAGTTCTCACATCTTCTCCCCCAATGCTTCTTCTTCGCGTGGTGAAGCCGGGACTATAGTGTTACCGTCTGCTCAATCCTTCATCAATAACACCTCCAATCCGCATCGGTGGTTTAGTGGTAAAATTAGCCGTTGCCATGCCTCACAGCACAGTTTCGGCTAGCCCCGGGTTCGATTCCCGGCCGATGCATTCCTTTTGCCATCCTGCGCGTCGTTGTGGTGGTAGTGGTGCTCGGGAGGGACATGTCTTTTTGCAAACCTGCGCGGGGTCACGTGCCAGTGGGGTGCCGCCAACGCCGGATGCTCTAAGCGCCTGGCTAACAGCGGGGTAGAATGCAGGAACTCGTCACTTGGAGTCCGCATTTTTGCCCTCTAGTCTGGCTGGAAGCTCGCACGGCGAGGACGTACAGTTCTGAGTGTAGTTATATAGGGCAGATTTCGCGACAGTCTTCTATACTTCCTAAAGAGGAGCCTTGGCGCAATGGTAGCGCGTTGGTTTTCGGAGAAAACATCAAACACCAAAGGTATGGTTCAACGCGCCTCGAGACACCCACCAGACTCTAACAGACAACAGGTTGTGGGTTCGATCCCCATGGGCTTCGCTTACTTTTTGCTTTTTACCCCAATCGAGACGCTCCTCAAACATGCTGATGCTCTGTCTGGAGTTGCATGTTTTGTTGTGGCCGTTCTTTTTGCAATCTCCACCATCGACTCTACCTTGTCGCTTCGGGTACTGAACACGAGTCACGGCAAGCAGTTGGACATTCCACACACGCTCGTTATAATGCCAAGCAGGCTGTTGATATCTGCATCCTCCCGGTGGCAGAACGCGGGACGATATACGTGCAGCCATCGATCGTCACGTTTCAGATACATTTTCCCAACCCAGCGACCTGGTCGCGTTGCTGTCAAGGCAATTAAGACAAGCAACTTGACGCACATAAACAAACCTGCCGGGTCTGCAGCGGAAGATCCTTGCGTCATCTTGGGTAAATCAGGGTTCGGGAAATTATGATACCCGTTCTTGTCGATCCGATAACCTTGAATCTGAAACGCGGTGACCAAAGAGTGGATGCGACTCAACGGTGCATGTGGGTTGGCTCCTCAACGACACGGAGGCTGACGTGTCTTCGCAATGATGTCAGATGGGCGATCAGTGAAGAAAGTGAGATTCGACGCTGACGGGGTTGGGATCAGCGCGGAGTTTTGAGTCCTGCGCTTTCCAAGGGCTGTGGAGTATACAGCATTTGCTAGAGTAGACAGATGGTGAGCAGAAGTCCTTTCCCGCCATCGTGCCAAGTTCCCTAGCAATCAGTCATCTTTCCAATGGACAAGCATGGATCTTCCAGCCACACATAGGCCAAGATGTAATGCATCCCTGGACCCCGACAGAACGACTATGCGAGAGGCGCCCCAGACCTAACAAAGCTGTTTGAAGCGGTCAGAATACAGCAACATCAGCGCTGCCTCCCGTCCTTGGCGGTTGACCAGCAAATCCACACAGCCGCGAACGCTACTACATCAGAGCTTTCGTGCTGAGCACTCTTCGCGTGGGTTGCTTGCAAGGATGGAACATGCCTGTGTGCTGTGGTGTGTGTTCATCGTCCCAAGAGGTCGTGTGCACCGAGCTGCACAGCTACTACACCGACAACAGGACAGCAGATCCAGTTCCATGGCGCACTGTGCATGGGCATTGGAGATCCCGCAGACAGCGGCTGGACGGCAATCGACGATCGGAAGAAACATCCAAGCGAGACGTTCAAACATCAAGCGCGTTCCAATTGGCTGTTCTGCTAACAAATGCGCAGACTACATTGCTAGTAAAGGGCTTTACCCTGTGTGACGTTAATCAGAGCAGCCACAAAAGCTTCCTCGTGCGTGCTTGGCCGGTCTAGACAGCGATTGGACGCATGTGGGGTTCCAGACGGGTAGATGAGCCAAAATGCTTGATTGGTTGTTGGTAAGAATTTCTCCCCGAATACTCGTTGGGAGTGCTCTAGGTCGATGGACGCGTGGAGACTAAACATAACGGCTACAATCGCTGGGGTGTATTGAGGTATGAAAGTGTGTTGCGCAGCTGCGGCGGACGCGGAGAAGCGTCGACATTGACATCGTGGCGATTGAGATCTGGACTTGGATACTGGCGGATGGACTGGGTATGATAATACCCCAGAGATGCAGTGGATCAGTCGAGAGCATGGGCAACCTACCAAGCCTTGGTGCCGTCGGGTCGAGAAGTCAGACATGGTGATGTGTTGACACGCACAACGATCGGTTGCAATTGCCTTCCCTGCAGTGTCCAGGATACAGCAGGCAGCTTTTGATCGGCGAGCTGGATTTGCGTCTCAGCATAGGAATAGTAATAGAGCCTTGATCGAGAGGGATGGTTCCTTGCGACGACAATGAAGTACCGCCAATTTGGGACCCTGGTTAGCTCCGCGAGAGTCAATTCTATATGCGTTGTGCTAAAGGCTAGCGCAAATGCTCCGTCTGGACGAGTCTCGGGATTCTCTTACTGCCGAAGAAGGCGAGGAAAAAAGATGCACAAGAGGACGTGAAGACGTGTGGGTGAGGGCTGGTAGTGAGCGTAGATGATTCCCGAAGAAGCAGGAGGTTTTCCTCGATCTCTCCACACGAGTCGTTGATTGGTGGTGCTGCTCAAAATAGAAGCCGCACTGATCGCGTCTTTCTGCTGATCGCGTCACCCTGGCGAGAAAAGCGGGGCACAAAAAGACATGGTGGAACGGAGAAAACCCACCCTCGAACGCCATGAGCTGCGACGCCGCGCACCACTGCCATTTCTGCACAACAGCAGAGACGGGACTGCTAGGCGTGTCTCGAGTGCGGTTGCGCAATTAGAGGAAATGATGTTGTGCCTCGACAATGCACATCAAACAGCTCTCATCTCGCTGAGCCGAGCATCCTCGTCCCGTTCCCCACGGCTTGGGGAACATCGCAATCCGCAAATTTCATCACGGGGATGCGATCCTGCACGAGTCTCGCGGAAGGCCCGACGAGGTGCCGGGACCCTCTGCAATGGTGCCATGCATGCAGTGCCGGGAGCAGGAGAGGTGGGGAGTGGTGGTAGAGCCGTGGCATCAGGTAGGCACAGTAGGAGCAGGCACGGCGTAGCAGAGGGACGGGAGACTGGCGTGCAGAGGAGCGGGGTACAGACGTGTCGGTGAAGCATCAACATGGCGAGGGCGGGCTTTGGAGCGTCGTTATCGCAGCCCGCCAGCGACCTAACGAGCCCACCGCTACTCACCAACTGCTGCAAACGGCTGAGCCGCAGGTGCGGTGGGTCGCGCGACGCCGGGCGCGCGCTGCGGATTGGCCGTCGGGGACCCTCGCAGAGGCGAATTCGTAAGTGTTTACCAGATCGCGTCGTATCTGCTCGGCCTAAGCGCAACGCGTCGACGCACCAGCCGCGACAGGAGCTGGAGGGTTTGCAGGCAGCCGTGACGTTGGCCGGGCCTGGTGCAGTGTGCCGTTGCCATGCAGCGAGAAGCTTCCGAACGGCAGGGTGGGAATGTGGCAGGATCAACATGTGGTTAGAGGTGCAAATGGGCCGCCGCGATATTGTTGCTTATATCGGCTGCGCCCGAGCACTATATGACGGGGGCGCGACCAGGGTCAAAGTGAAGCTGGCGAGGTGAGGTGAGGTGACGGACGCTGTCTTCACAACGTCGGGGCGGATGAAGCTCAGCGGCCATCGGCTATGAAGATTTGCGTGAATACGACGAGCGGCAGCTGCCCTGGGCCACGAGCCGCGAGGCCCTGAGGCTATCCAGCAGAGGCTCACGGCATCCAGCGTCGCCCACACGCCTGCGACGGGTTGGCCGCACAGGCAGCCTGGCATAACGACGCTGCTGCACCTGGCGAGGCAGGGCAACGTGCTCGTTGTCTGGCGTGAGGAAGTTATTGAATCTCCTAGACCCAGCCGCGCCCGTCCGTGCGTGCTCCAGAGACTAGTGCGGCCCCTTTGCCTGACAACCTCAACTCTTCACCGCGACGGCCAACCTTACCCTCCCTCTATTATTTCCTTTTCTGCTTGCTTGTTGAATCGCACGTCGTTGTCAGCAGCAGAAGACCGACTCTCCACGACCGACCAATGCAGGCTTGAACAACTGCTCGGGAGGCTTGGTACACGCTGCCATCTCCGTCGATTCACGACAGCCTTCCCAGCGCTTGACGACGTTACATTCTATTCTCTGTTTTAATACTTTGTCCGTTTTGTTTCATAGCAGGTACACCTCCCCCAGCTGCCCGTCGCCGCCCCAGGAGCCCCGACACAGGCCTGCCTGCCCCCCAATGCCCCGTCCCTAAAGGCCACGCTCTGGTCGCCTGCCTCCCGTCCGCGACCGCGGCCACCATGCCCATCGCTCCACCACCCGCAGCCTTCGCACTCTCAGAGCCCCCTGCTAATGCGCCCGCCCTCCACAGATCTTCCTTTGCCCGTCTCGGTCGCCGCTTCCTGCCGCCGACGAGTCCTCGCCCACCCCCGTCGAGCTCCTGATAGCGCTACCTCGCAGGCCTCCGATGGCTCAGGTACTCACATCAGTCATCCAGACGACAGGACCCATTACAATGCCCTACTCGCCGTCCGATGCCTACAAAAACCCGCCCAACCACCCCAACCAACAACAACAGCGGGCCTCGCAGATGCCGCGCAACCAGCAAAATGGAAACTCGGGAGGCACTGGATACAGGGGGACCGCCGCACCCATAGCCCCGTATGCCTTCAACAGCACGCCCCAGCTGCGCCAGGACAACAGGTCTGCCTCGACTCCAGCCCCCCAAACCCTGCAGCAGCCTCCCAGCCACGCCAACCAGACACGACTCGGCCACCCCTCTCACCCCTCCTCATCCTCCGATTCCACAGTCTCCACCTCTGGCTCGTCCAACCGCTCGTCGGCTGGGCCACCCACAGCTGCCAGAGATGACCGCGACACCAAGAAACCTTACGACTCCGCTGCGCCCTCCATCACGCTATCCACCTCCATACCCGATCTCTCGCTTTCAATAGGCGATACGCCTGCCAAGCCCTCACCAGGACGATACAGGCGAGGCGCTGGACGGACAGACTCGTCCAACAGCATTCCGACCGGTGCCTCTACCCCGACGCAACGCTCTACATCAGGAGGAAACTCCCAGATGGGACCCACGCAGAATGACGGCCCACAGCCATTCAGGCCAGGGCACAACCGAGCGAACAGTGCAGATGATACGCAAGTTATTCGCTCAGGCGGTATAGACCCCGCTAAGCGATATAGAAGACGCAGTTTCAACGGACTGGAAGGAGACAACAACGTTACCTCCGCCATGGCATCATTGCAGGTTAGCTCAGGAGCTGGTTCAAGCACGACACCGAGCGCCTCCACCACCACGCCCTCGAATTCGAATCGTGCAGGAAGCCGCCCCGACTCGAGTCACAGTCATGAACGGCAAGGCAGTGCAGGCAGTGCTTCCTCTAACAACTCTTCAAGGTCTCAAGTGAGTAGAGTGACTTCACCAGACTTTCGCAAGCTGACAAGGAATCCAGTCTCGCCCTGTGGTGAACACGCAGCGCAGCTATGCCTCCGTAGCAGCAGGCGGTCCTTCCAAAGCACCTGAGCCTAACAGGCGGCAAGCTCCATCTCCTCTGTCGCACCCGGTCTCCCCATCAGAGCCTGCAAGCCCTGCGAAGGCACCTGTACTACCTAGCACAGCGATGCAACACCTCAACGCTGTGAACGACAAGGACAAGGGAATGAAGTCCCGGCTACGCAGGGCCTTTTCTTTTGGAAGCGCAGCTGAGCTTCGAAAGGCTTCTGCTGAGAATAACATCTCGGCAGAGCGTGCAAGATTGAGGAAAGACAAGTACCAGAACGACGAGGATGCCGAACAAGCGGCGATTATCGCAAAGCAAGAGGCGGCAGGTATTGGCGCTGGCATCTACTCAGGACAGGGTGGCATAGGCTCTACTGACAACCTCTCAATACAGTCAGCCGCGTCGTCTGCATCGGTCATGCTCCGCAAGATGGGTCATGGGATGAAGAAGGGCACAAAATCCATCAAGGGCCTCTTCAGGCCAAAGTCGGTCATTGGAGTCCCTGCCGCCGATGGCCCTATCACTAGACCCAGCGTGGGTCAGGTGTCTCTTGTCACCGTCGAGGCTGAGAGACAAAAGGTCAATGTCAACGCAAACCCTCACGAGCAGATCGGAGGCGGCACTGGCTATCCTAGATTGGAGCGCAATTCGATTGACGCCGGACGGTCCGCAGAGATTGTAAACCCCTCTGCGTTGGGCAACGAGGCTATGTCAAGGAAGAGCATCGTTGGGTCCGATCGCGATCGTGCCGAGGTTCTTTCCTCGATGAAGAAGGGCATCCTAAAACGTACGTGTGCTACGCATTCCTCATATGCAGTTACTGACGAAAAATCAGGCACCGGTACAAACTCAGATTCAGGTTCGCCTGTTCTGAAGCCCGTCGATGCCGTCCCAAATGTGGGCTCATCAAGATCTAGCTCCCCTGCTACGCCAAAAACAGAGGTTGGGCAAGCTCGCAACGATGACTACTTCGGCAAACCACCGCGTATTCCCAACGGCAGCACGAGGAGTCTTCCTACCACACCTCACGGAGGTCTTCGAAACATCAGTTTTAGCCCACGTATCCAATTCCACGATGCATGGTCACCACAGGACTACGATCGTAGAGGCGACATCGCAACGTGTAATAGGCTTACACCGATGCTTGCGCAACAGATCAAGGAGGAACTGAACTCCTTTAAGATGGTATGTACTGCAGCTAGAGTATCGTTACCGGAGCGAAGCTAACCACTCGAACAGGAGATGGAAGTTCACGAGCTCTCGAAACCACACACCCATTTCTTCTAATGATTATGCATCCATCATTTGGACATGGCGTCTTGGCGAATACCTCTCATCGTTGCACTTGCGGATTGGAGCCATCAGCATTTACCAGTTGTCAGCTCTGTTCCATGTTCTGGTTACTACGGACTGTTCTTCCATCTTAGCGAGCATTTGCAATCACGTAGAGGAAGAACGCGTGCTCGCGTGTGGGCTCAGCGGGCGAAGTAATTGTTGGCATCGGACTGCAAAAAAGACGGAGGGAGATCTTTCTAGTTGAAGCCAACCTTTTCCTTGCCCTCATCGTCTCTATTAGTGGTTCAGTCGTATGTTGACGTCCATTTCCTTTACTGTCAGACGTGTCTTTGTCTCTCATTACTTTCCTTGAGTCAGTATCAGTCATGGTTGAGGGGTATCTGCGTTGTCTACATCGGAGAGATACAATATGCGAAAAGGCGAGTCGGACGCACTTGGCTGGCGCAAGAGTCCTTGGTAGTGACTTGTGCTGATTAGCTTGTAATTGGAAAACAATCTTCGGCGCATCTTTGCTCCATGGTGTACGTTGACATCGAATGGGATTTCCCCTATGCACTTCGTCCGCGTGCTGGCGCAGGGCTTCGCGTCCGTGTGGAACATGTATTGATCTACACTGCACTCTACTAATGCGTGATCACGGTCAACCAACCGCGTGCTAAATTTGGTGCACACATCTCTCCGAACCTCGTATGCTCATGCCCTGCAGCGTTGCATTGACGGTCAGACCCCCGCGCATCCATGTCTATTCTGGTAGTTTTCGACAACAATTTCCGAAGCCCCCCAGAAGTTCGCACACAGACATTGTCCTCTTCTATCCGCCACCGACACCTTGATAGTCGTCAAGACCACTTCATGATCTTGTCGCCGTTCAGCAAACCACACCTTCCTGTTCAAGCACATCATTATAATCACGCCGCATTGGTTGCATACATTGGCGGTTCAGGCGCTAGTCTTCCAATTCATTGAAAGCATCGTTTGGGAAGCATGTCCGCCGACTAAGGGAACGCGTGATCCCTCCTCATAATGTGCGACATGTGATTCCTGGCAACGGTCTATAAGCGCTAAAAAGATCGGAATCGTAGCGTGCGGCGCCTGGGTGGCGCTGTTAATGGTAGGTATCTCTGGAGAACAACGCCCAGGTGCTGCACGTGTCTGTGGTCTGGAGTTCCGTGGTGGACATGAAACCCAAATTCATACGAATTGACGCACATACTTGAGTAGCAAATAAGAATTGCGTCACACATGCCTTAGACATTATCTCGAGTAGGTCGGACGGTGGAGTGATTGATCACGTGGGGACGTAGCTCGCTTGGTTAGCGCGCCAAGAAAGCGCACCTTCTCCGCCCCCGAGCAAGTCGAAATTGACCTGAGTTCGACCGTCTCTCCTCAGCAACCACACAACAACCGACAAAATGGTACGTCTAATGCGCGGTCGAGATTCCGAAAACGAAGATTGTTGGCGCTGACCGTTAGACAGGCACCTGCAGCAACTGGAGGCAAGAAGCAGAAGAAGAAGTGGTCCAAGGGCAAGGGTACGTGATCCAGCACTGCACACCTTCAGCATAATTATACACCTCGCGAACACGTCGGAAACGCTCGAAAGCCTTATTGATACTCCCGCAACCCTGTTTCACCATCGCGCACTTCAACATGACTCCAGAGTCGATTTGCCACTAACACATAAGCAGTCAAGGACAAGGCCCAGCACGCTGTCGTTCTCGACAAGCAGACCAACGACAAGCTCCAGAAGGATGTCCAGTCCTACCGCCTCATCACCGTTGCCACTCTCGTCGATCGCTTGAAGATCAACGGTTCGCTCGCGCGTCAAGCTCTTAACGACCTTGAGGCCAACGGTCAGATCAAGAAGGTTGTCGGACACTCCAAGCTCAGCATCTACAGTATGTCACCACAAATGCATTTCGAAAGATCCACGTGTTACGAAACCTTGGAATATTTGGAGATTGTATGAGCGTTCACTAACACACTGCAGCACGAGCTGTCGGCGCCGCCGAGTAAGCCTTACGCAACCGACAATTAAACGAACGTAAATGCGAATCTCGGATACCTCTTTCGGCTTTTTAACGGCATTCCTCTTTCCATTACCAATCGGCGTCTTCATGAAATGAACGGGTCATACTACATTGGGATGCATGCTTCATAGCGGACATGAAATGAGAGGAACGGGCTCGGGTACAGCACCTAGGGTCCATTGGAGGTGTCGGTTATGTACTGAATGAAAAGACTTCCGAAACACCACCACCCAACTTGACCTTGCTATTAGTGAAAGCGCTCGTGTGCTAATGTTGAGTCCACACTACAGAGTGTTCATTCGTACCACTGTCCTTGTCTTGGTTTTGTCAATACTTGCAGCCCTCGTGTCCCCTCCCCTTGTTCTGGCTTTTGCAAGCATACTAGCGCTGATGTCTGGCGTCATGTCAATCGCGAATTCCACCGCTTTTACTCTCCAGCTTGAAATTGCCATAGCACTCTGCTCTTTTCCCTAGAGACGTACCGACGACAGGTCTCTGTCTTGCTTACACCTCGTGCTTGCTATGACTGCTCACAAGGATATGTCCGGTCAGAGCGCGAGCACGTATTGATCAACTTGCGGACATGTACCATCGGTCTGTGAAGATGGATTTAATCCATGCCGCGGTTCCTTGATTTAGGCCCGTATACTGTCTGAGGCGGCACGTTCTCCTACTACACACTTCCTATTTCGTCCCGATCTTAGATAATAGTAAGAGTACACGGAGGCGGAGGAATGGGCTCTTGATCTGGACTGGTTGGAAAACTAGAACTCTATCTCATCAAGTGTCAGGCATGCCAAGTTCGTTCCTTATACGCTTGTGGAAGTCAGAACCTCTGGTAGGTATAGTATAGCTATCCCTTCCTGCTTGCTCTGCGTTTTGGATCACATCATTTCGCTTGTAGTATGGAAGGCTCGATCTCTCAAGTTGCAAGAAGTCACGCGACGGTGTGACTCAAGGATATACTGGTATTTTGTTAGGATAGATTGGCCACATGGGCCCATCAGATGCCTCACAAATTGCGTCGGTTGAGAAGGACATACTTTATTGCAGCATAGCTATATTTACTTGCCGCGCAAGTGAAGGACAAGATTCGAGTGTGAGAATAGTTATTAGACAAGATTTACAGTAGGAAGGCTGGGGACGCGGGCATCAAGTTTGTGCGTATATACAATGGATATACGCCTGGAAGGCCAGGACAGTATGCCGAGGGAAGCTCGACCTATTGTTCATATTTCCGAACCGGCCTGCCCTTTTCGGCCTGCTCGCACAAGCCCCTCTTAGGCATTCTGTCCTGCCATCCAGGTTCCCTCTTGACATAGCCTACCCGCCTATACGGCTTACCCTTGTCTCCACGGAACAACATATGCCAGCCCTCCAGACCGGCAACCATCTGTTTTCTAGCGCTCTTGAGTTCCTGTGCACGCCTGTTCTTCAGTTCTCCCTTGCTCAATGGTTTCCTCTTCCGCGCCTTTTCCATTTCCACTTCTCTTTCTTCCTGTGTCAGACCGGCTTTCTCTTCGGGCTCAACGGGTATGAACATTTCCTCTACGCCGCGTAGATCGGGCACAGTGTCTTCGGCGAAACAACCCGTAAGGAAGGCGCGCGCTGCGTCTTTGCCCGCGAAAAAGTGGTATGAGCCGCCGGGTCCGTAGGTCGTAGGCGAAATGGAAACGTCGTAGATTGTACCGTTTAGAGCGAGGTAGATCGGTTTCGAGGGGTCGCTGCCGTCATATAGAGCCAATTCAGCATCGGTTAGGGTGAGTTCTCCTTGCTACGTGTCATGTTAGCTACGAGAGCTTGTTGGAATGTGAAAGAGAAACTTACCATGAGGCTCTTCCACTCTCGAGCTCTGGTCCACCATGCATTATATCCCCATGTCATACTTTCTCCACTTGTACTCAGATAGCTCAGCCCGCAACTCAATAGGAGGACGCCACTTAGTATGCGCAGTATGTCCAGCACGGATAAGCCATTTGACGTCGCAGCGGCTTGCTCCTTGACGGCTTTCTTAAGCTCTGCTTTCTCTTGAGCGCCCGAGGAGGTCGGAGGAATAGAAGACGTGGTCGTGTCTGTGGGCTCCTCTTTCGCAGCACGGCGGTATCGCTGTGATGAGGACATTATGGCGGTGGTAGTGACGGTAATGCGTTCAGATGCACTGCTTTATTTGCGTGGTCAGTCTACATATAGCGAGAGTTGCTCGGAGACGTTCATACCTGTTCATCCAACAGTTACGCAGCTCAAAGTGTGGTACTCCCGCGTCAACGTCACTCAGATACCGAGGCACAACCCTAACTAGCCACCGAAGAAAGTATTCGGAGACGTGTCCGCAAGCCAGGAACCGTCGGATGCGCGATGCGGAGAATAGATTGCTTTCGCCTGCGCGTTCCGAGGCGCTGCTGTCGGGAAGTACCACAATCTCGGTTCCGATGATTGGCCACTTTCAGATTGATGTCATTGGCGATCTTGGCCAAGACGCTACTACTGGACTATCACTTTTGGACAACTTGCAATGGATGAGATCGGCATGAAAGACTTGGAATCGCATAACTCGTAGAGTCAATATGCAAATTTCTGTAATCTGGCTACTGTACGATATCGCAGGTGTCATGCGAATGTTTCACTTTTGTAGTAATACAACCCTCCCTTCGTGTGTGTATATACAACGTCCATCTTCCATCTTCTCTCCACTAGTTGTGTGATTTGCATGATGTAGGGATCGTGGCGTTTCCCGCTTCTTAGAGTACGAAATCGTTCAGTGGTCTTTCCTCATTTAATGAGCATCACCTCAATCACTCATTCAGCGCCGTCGTGAATATCGCGGATCTCGACTTGCGCTTCTCTGTCGCTCTTGGGGAAGACCTTTTTGAGTCCTGCTTGAAAGACGCCGACGTTGTAGTCGATGATGGCTTTCTTTTCCGCTGGATTATCCTGGCCCATGATACATACTAGAGCGAGATACCTGTGTCCATCGTTAGTACACTCACGATTCCATAACCATGCAGGTAGTCTGCTTACTTGTTAATCTCCCGCAAGTAGAGATATCTGCTGTTCTTCTTCTCCATGGTGATTAGACTCTCGGCATCGTTGTTACCAGTCTCACTCTCATCCTCGCCCTCATCGGGTCGATCCCAGCCATAGATCTCACTAACATCGATGACTACATCAATGTAGTCGGAGCATATCTCATAGCTGCCAATATCGGTCGGGCTTGTATCTGTTGCGATGTAGATCTTGCTCATGATGTCGAAGAGGTAGGCTTTCTCGATGTTACAGGCACCACACAAGTTGTTGAGCAGCGCTTCGAGGGTGGGAAGCTGTGGGATGAGCTTCTGGATCACCTTGCTAAAGGCTTCAAAGATGGAATGGTCGTAGATGGAAGTCTGGTAGAAAGATATGGGCGCCTGCTCATAGCCGTGATCCGATAGTTCGTCTTGCACGCGCTGAATGATGTCGCGGAAAGTGTCACCGCGGAAGTCATCTGAAAGACCGTCGACCTTGTGCACGAAGACTTCCACGTTGATGTTGGGGTATGATTGCTGAAGGTTGAGGATGGTCATGTTCAGTCGCGCAATTGCATCGAGATACTCATCTTGGGCATCGATAACCCATATCAGAGCTCCAATCTCCTCGAAGATGTTGTCGGTATCGAAAGCTGGATCGAAGTAGTCCAGATGACCTGGCAGATCCCAGACTTGAAAGTCCATGAACGAGCTAGCGTTATTAGTCAGCCATGTATGCGTACACTTGGTGATTAACGTACTGCATGGACTCTTTCTTTATCCTGTACGTCGTTTCGAGGTACAGCGTCTCACTTGGCGGCAGCTTGTGAAAGACGACACTTGATATCGAAGACTTGCCGCTCCTGCAGATGGATGGTTAGCGCGCTCAACACGCTGACCTTGACGGATCTCACCTTCTCTGGCCCATGAGCAGCAATCGCGGCTTGCCATCTCCCGCCTTGCTATTGGGGACGCGACCAGTGTGATACTGCGGCGCAAAGTCAACAGGTGGCTGCTCTGCGTTTGATAGATCCTGCAGAAAACGGTCCATGGTCAATTGAGCACTTGGTCTGAGTAAAGATGAGCTAGCGGATGTCCGCCTCTCCTCAGCGCCATCGTCTCGAACAATGTCGCGAGAAGCATCGAAGGTTGCTGAAGGGCGGTGTGAAAGAAAGCGGCTCTCCATGGTGGTGCTTAGTGGTACAGGGTATATCGCTAAGAGCAGAAGTCGCAGAACTAAGAGAAAATTGGGTATCGTGGGTGAAGAAAGCGCCGCGCCGAGAAAAGACAGAAAACAGAGAGCCGGCCCTTCCTATCGCCCTTCAGCTGGCAGGCATCTGCGCAGTGAAGCGTGCTACTCTCGTGGGGAAGTGACAGGCACGCTGCGACAACGTGTGGTACGAGACCAGCAGGGAGAGGCCACGAGGACGGGCGGTACATGCAAAGGAGAGGTGGCAGAGAAGCGACGAGTCAATCAGGAGCCCCCGTGATGTTCTACAACAACAGTCGGTGATGCGCGCAAGGCAGTCGACACCGAGCGGAAGGCACCCAGGGAGCTCAGGCCATGGTGCAGACGTACATAGGGCTGAGGAAGTCGCGACGCAACCGCCGGGGCTTTGCCAGTAATCTAGCTAGATAGGGAAGACGACGATACACGTGGGGAAAGCAAAGGAGTAAAAGAAGGAATCTGGGCTTACCTCCATGGTTGTTCAGTGGTAGTGTAGCGTCTTTGCGTTGCGCACGGTGGTGATAGTCTTTAGGCCCGAGCCTGCCACTGCCCCAGAACCGCTGTCCTTGCTGATGAGCCGACGCCCAACCCGAATCACGCCTTCAGCCAAACGCTCGGGAGTACTACAACTCTTCCAGGAATGCTTGGATTGCCCTCTGACAGGATGCCCGCCCTGCAATTTCACTGCTCGCAACCACTCTCTGTTGGCAGCCAGCAGCCGAAGAAGCCGGGTCGGCAAGGATGGCTCTCCGCGCGCGCCCAGTCGTCGGGCACCAGAGCGTCACTGTAACACGTTTCGAGGCCGGGTCGGAGACAAGTCAGTGCTGCTGATAAATAGCTGCAGTGGCACGACGCTGAAGCATCTGGAACCGTCGTAGAAGACGGAGAGTGTCATTGTGAGGAGGCGGTTGGTCGCGTGCAGGCCACGTTCGCTTACGGTAACAAGGGAAGATCTTCAGGCACCACCATTCTGTCCTCGTCCCAGCTCTCCAACACCAGCCCAACTTCGATGAAGAGCGAACGTCTTGGTATTTTGTGGCTTGGGACAGTTACCCGATTAGTGTTGTGCCGAAGTCAACCTCCGTCAGCCCAACCTTACCTGAGTCAAGCTGACGATATCAACGCCGCATGGTGGACAAGGATTTGTTATCCGCGGCAGCAAGGTTACACAGCGTAGCAGAGACTATTTCCGAACGTCATTGATACAGCGCTGTGTGCCCCTTTACTGTCAGATGGACGTCGCACACGTGTAGGAGTCCAGTCAGTAGGACATGTCAACATGCGCGTTATCGTCACTCTGCTCGTCAACTTGATGACTTTGCGCAAAATGTACATTATATCCCTGCAAACACTGTATTCCAAAAAAGCAATATCAAAACGACCCGACGCTCCGGCGCACCCGGGGTATCCAAAATCAAAAGCCAAAGCCGCTATTCCCATCCATCCTTGTTCCCGTACACCAAAGGCCCTGTACGCCTACCCTAAACAGCTCATAGATTGCGTACTCTTCAGGTTTCCAATAAGAAAATAATTCCCGTTCGTTACTCGGGCGATCTGAAGTACAATACACTCAACCGCCTCAGTCTCGCGGTCCTGTCACCTCGGCACCCAGCGTACCCGCAGCTAATTGACCCAGTCCACCGAAGAAGACAAGAAACATAGCTAGTGCAGTCGACTCTCCCGCGTGAACTAGATCGCCCTCAGGCGCGGAGCCGTCTGACTCCATTCCCTGTATAGCGCGCTTGGTCTGCTCTGTTGGTTGGTATGTAGCATCAGGGTCACCAGCAAATGAGCCTGCGTCAGAATCCACATCTGAAGTGCGCGCTTTCCCTCGTGTGCTGCGTCTGAGAGACGCACTCGTGGATGCGGAAGTGGATGTACCATTTACGTCAGCCTTCTTTGCCGGGCGCCCAGGCTTCCTCGGCGTAAGAGGCTCTATTGGGGACGAGGGCTCGCTCGCATGCTCCATCACTCTTGCCAGGTCTTGCTTGAATGTGACGTGTTTCTCATGGGTGGGAACGAGAAAAGAAAGTATGCTGCTTTCTAGGATCGCATGCACATCTAGATCGCGCGTGAAAGTCCACGTCAGCAAGCTGATGGCAGCAAAGAGGACGTCGAGGCTGGTGACACTGATAGCCGGGTGCATGCTGATGTGCTTGAGAGCTTGGCCCGCGTTGCTGATACTTGCGAGAAGCCTGTTTGCATTCGCCGAATCGCTCTTGGCAATAGAATTCGCGAAGAGATCCCAAACGTGGGAGCGCTGGGCAGGTCTGTTGACGTACACCAGAGTAGTCCACACACGCCAGTATACGAGGATAGAGGCAATTGATAGCGCGTGGAAGACTTTGACGTATGATCTATGAGCCGCTGCTTTAGACGTATGCTGATGACCCAGTGCGTAGGGAACCAACTGTGGCGCAAATGCAAAGGCAAGTGGCATGGCCAGGTATCCGAGTCGCATCATGCTCTTGTCGCCGAACTCGGAGACTAGTTGTGGAAAGAGATTCAGAGTAATGAGCGACGCAACGATGCCAGTGTCGTATACGAAAGCATATGGTGTGAACAGCGCGTCGTGTAACGGGGTATCATCGTGGTGTATGGTCAAAGGCGTATACAAGATGGTGATGAAGAACAAGCTCAAAGAGTACCCTAAGCTTCCAATAGAGCTCAGTAGTACGAACGACGCAATGGTTGTGTTGGAAAGATTGCGCCTGCGGCCTAAAGATGACCAGTCAGTGAGGGACTTGGAGAATCTGCGTCGATCGCATTGCACATACCTTCAGCGCCCATGAATATGGAGCTCGCGATCAGTCCAACGAAATACTGGCTAGTATACAGAAACCCCTCCGGTTTCATTATTCCAACTTTGTCAAACTCGCGCACGAGATCGATGTCCGCGATCCAGTCGGCTAGATACCATCTCCCTTCCTCGCCAGTGCCATACCAGCCACTCCAGAGGCTACCTGGAATGTCATGTGTATTCTCTCCAGCCCATCGCACGTAGGAGATGGCGCGCCAGAGGAAGGCAAAGCTACCGACGGAGAGTAGTGAGAGAAGCGCAATGACGGAGAAGGTGACGGCATGGCGGCGGCGAGCCGAGTCTTGTGAGCGCGTGCGCGTTGATGGTGGCTGAGATTTGGCGGCGCGTCGAGTAGTGAGAAGTACACGAGCTGTGAGTACTGTAACGAGGAGCACTTGGCCCCCGAAGATGGCGATGGGGAGTGAGTTACTCCGCGTAGATGCGACTGTATCGACTGGCGCCATGATGTTGGCTGGGTGATGCGATCAGTGATAGAGTCAAACGCGCATTACGCGACAGCAACGGTGAGGTTAGGAGACAGAAGCAAGCCAGCCCAGCTGGAGGCATGCCTCGCTTGTTTTGATCTGGAACGCGCCTGCCTCCCCGCCCACGTCACTGACGTATGAACTTCCAGATGTCTGGAGCTCGCCCTTGCGCCACGCTAGACCCCATTGGCCTTGGCCGTCGATCTGGCGCATCTTCGTTTTGGCTTGCGCGACGCGATCCCAGGCCTCCGACTCAATACCCACTTTACCATGCCACACACTTATGGCGACGAAGACCTCGAGAACGTCGACGAGAAGTACCACGAGTCGTCCGATGAGGACTTCAACCCCGAAGCCGCGCCTCCCGAAGAGGCATCCAGTTCCGAAGACGAAGACCATGTCACGATAGAACCCACACAGCGCAAGGGCAAGCGGAAAGCACCTGCCGATGAAGACCTTGATTCTGGAGACGAAGTGACAATACAAGCTGCGCGGAAGAAGCGAGCGAAGAAGAAGGGGAAGAAAGGCGGCAACGATGATGCAGACGAGCTGATCATATCAGATGATGAAGGCGGGGAGGGTGGACTTGTCAAAACACGGGCGCAACGGAGGATTGAGGGAAAAGAACGGAGACCGCTTGCAAGGACCGAGGGCGCAACTGTAGATGTCGATGCGCTATGGGCCCAAATGACAGCAGCGCCTCTGAAGCCTTTGGATTCCACAGCATCACATGAATCAGCTGCACAACAAAATCACGTACCCGTAGCCAACATCCCAGTATCAGCGGAAGAGGAAGAACAGCTCACGATCAAGAAAGTCTTCACCTTCGCTGGGCAGGACACGACCGAGGAGAAGCAAGTTCCACGCTCGCAGCTCGACAAATACCTCAAAGATGGGTGGACGACACTCGATGCGTCCGCAGCGACAATACCCACAACAGAGTCCCCCAAAGATCCCTCCGAGTCTAGTGGACCCAAGATCCGTCGCCCCCTGCGCCGTCCATCCCGATTCGACCCCAACCCTACAGGCTACGTCCGCGCCCTCGCACCCGAACACCAACTTTCCTGGCCCCGTACCGCCGCTGCCGATCTACAACGCGAGCAGGAAATTCCGCCAGAAACAGACATATCGGTCGCGAAGAAGGTCGAGAAGGCGCAGAAGCTCAATGTCGTGGACAAATCGCGCATGGACTGGACAGGCTTCGTGGACAAAGAGGGCATCGCAGAGGAATTGGATACACATGGAAAGACCAAGGAAGCCTATCTGGGTCGTATGGAGTTTTTGGCTGGTGTGGAAGCGCGGAGAGAAGAAGAGAGGAGGAATCTGAAGATCAAGGCTGCAGCAGCTGCTCCTACGATGGGGTGAGCCGTGTGCTAAAGATGTACTGGAGAGTCGTGGATGTTTTTAAAGATACCCAATTATTGCTCAAAGCGACAAGCACTGGTTGATGCGTGCGCTTCTGCATATTCATCACGTGTAGGTCTATATCATTTAGAGCTATGCATATGACGATCGAGTAGAAGAGTATAAAAAGCAACGAATTGTGAGCAAGGAGCGAAATCACAATGAACTGGCTTGGAGCTACGATCATTGGAAGAGAGACAAATGAGTGACATGGAGCAGACCCCGAATTATACCTCCACTTCCATCTTCTAACCCCCTCTATACATCTCTTCAGACTCTCAACCGGAATGTCTTCATTTTCCTTCCTTCTTCGTCCTCGTCCTCCTAATACTACGTTTGTGCCACCATCTAAAAAGATGTGGCTATGAATGGCTCAGTGAGACTCCTGGACTGACTCCAGAGACGTTGATTTGTACATGGTATTGCAACGGCAACCATGGATGGTGCAATGATGTTTCGAGTACCCAATGAGTAAATACAGTGGATCGAACACTGGTGGAAAGATCAAGACCCTGTCGAAATGATTGTATAAGCGCTCCTGAACACCCAAATAACTGTAATGATCCTGCGCGAATAATGTGTGTATGGTGCCAAAGTGAGAGGTGGCCGATACGTGAAAGCGTCGTAAGATGAACACCGTTTCCGTACGACCTGGAGGTAACTACAAGGTGAGCTCCTCGAGCGCGGTCTGAAAGTCGTCTTCTTCTTCCTCTTCGTACTGAACCTGTGCCTTGATTGGTTTCGGCTTCATGTTCATGCGTATACACGAGACTATAGCTCTGGATTTCTCAGAGCTGTTTGCCTTGAGACTCGCAAGCTCTCGTCCTGCCATTTTCAGAACGAAACTGGATTTCTCCGGCCTCTTGAACTGTGCATATAATGCTGATGCCTTGATGGTGTCCCACATGCATGAACCGGGCGTAAGGTAATCATCAAGCAGAGGCCGGATATCAGTGTCGTCCGGGTATTCGGGCTGTATAGCCTGGAACTTCTGGTAGCAGTTGTTTACAACAGCGTTTAGCCGCTCCGTCGTGCTCACATCACCATGCCAGCCGGAATTCCAAGTACAATTGACGTCGTCCAGCTTTCTTGTCAGAGAGAGGATTTCTTGCTTAATAGTCTCCGATCCCTTCTTGGCGAGGTGATCAATTGGATACAAAAGCGCGTCGTCTAGCTCAATAGCTTCCGAGAGAACGGACCTGACTCGACTCATTGTCTCGATGTTGTGTGCTCTTACGATGTCGAAGTAGAGGTAATCGACTATATGGTTAGATCGAACTCGCCGATCTGCTTTACGGATTTTCTCAACACCTGCTGAGTCCCCCTTGCTGGCGCACTTTTTCATCTCTTCCTTATATCGCGGCTGTCTTGGTTTCAAGTTGGCTACATACTTATCAAACTTCGTCTGCGTAAATACGTAGCCCTGTTTAGACGCATCGACTAGCAAATCATGCATATCGTACAGTCGTTCAAGTATCTGAGAATGAATGCGGTTTTCGGTGTATGCTTGTTTCTCTGCGAAAGTGGTGACTAGACCAAGCAGCGAGGAGTTGTTACGAAACTCGAAAGCTTTACTGAGGAAGTTGTCCACCTGTTCAGGTTCGCTGGTGTTCATGATATCTTCGAGCTTCTCAGTCCGTGTCTCTATGCCGTATTTCGCAGGCTTGGGTGTAGTCATTGGCGCTGGAGCGTTCCGAAAAGGGCGCACAAGTTTAGGTTCCCAACAAGTCCAAAACATATCACCATCGTAATCGCCTCCTTGTAGCTTCCCAGCTAGTGGGAACCGGCCTTTGCAAGGAAAGATCACTACGTCGACCAGATGCGACAGTTCAGGTCGTATGACCGTGCGGACTTTTTGGATATCCGAGCGGCGACAGGCAGGCTGACGAGTGACGAGAGCTTCCATGTCCCTAAGGCAGAGGTACTTTTCATCGGTATCCTCGTCGACAAATGAGGAGGAGAACTGTACTTGAATCTCTCCTGGTTCTAAGACTCCAAAAGGATCTGCTATTCCATAAAAGTACGCGGACTTTGCGAGAGGCACACGTAGCTTGGATTCCTGGAAGACATGCTTTGTCTGGATAAAGCGTTCGAGACTTCTGGCAAGGTAGGGAAACTTGGTAGGTACGAAGCCCGTCTCGAGCAAGAACTTCAACTTTTCCTCTAAGGATACCGGCAGTGCAGCTTGCCAGTCAGGTTCAGCCTGAGTCTTCGTACCGTTCTGGTGAACCCATTCGTAGACCTTGACTGGATCTGGTAGTAAATGTAGCAGCTTCTCGCGTTCGCTTTCGAGTCGCTCTTCCATGAGACTAGCAATAACCTCTTTCTTCACGCCTCGATCGGCCAGAATGGGTATATACAATATATGCAATTCCGACTGTGAAGGCGGAGAACTGAAGTTGGAGACCTCAAACGTTCGATGATGATGCATTAAATCGTCGGCGGGTGGATGAAACTTCCACTGACTCCTGTTGATCTTGATCCAGTGCTTGAGATGCTCCGGATCTTTGGTGTAGGATTCCGCGCTAATCATCCAAAGTCCCTTGGCTCCGCCAATGCGTCCCTGGAATGTACTGGGCAAAGGTCCCTTCATCCCGGTTGTTTTCTTGTATAGCTGCCATATGGCTAATGCAGCGCCAACGGAGATAACTGAGCATCCATCGTTCATGACCGAGCCATCCGGAATCGCCTGCCACTCTAAGTCCGAGTCATTGTACATAGTGTCCTCCGGATCGTTTGTGGCCAAGTCGTCATCCACGTGGATGATTTGTGACGTCTCAAAGCACAACGTAGAGGTGGTTCGAGAAAGCCCCAGTTCAATACGAGCGAAGGCTTTGCAAAAGCTTTGGTGTCTGTTGATGTGGAATGGTAGGAATCGATCGAGCATTTGACCCACTGAATAGGGTTGCTCAATTCCACATCCTTCGGTGGCGAACAGCACGATCCTTTTGTCATAGACCATGTCCTTGGGTCGAGCGGTCTTGGGCTTCTTCACATCTTCAACATGGAAGACTCTCCACTTGCGGTTCAAGAAGTGGTGTTCTGTGAGTAGCCACGCTTGAAATTGATTGCAAATTTGTTGAAGCCGCTCACCCGTGAAACGATTTGTTTCGGAGAAGTCGAAGACTGGCGTGTATAAGTAGAGAAATCGGTCGGAGCCAAACATTCGCTCTAGTCGGCATGATCGATCCGATTGTACTGGTAACAATGTAAGGTTTAGAATCGGGCCAGTGCGTTTGGGGCTGAGATTGATGTGTCCTCTGAAAGTGAACCCATCAAAGTCGCGTTTCGCAGCTTGCCAGAGACGGTTTGACTCCCGCAGCTTCATACGCGGTATTTTCCGATGTTCGTCAATGAAAGACCAAAACGCCTCTGCATCGGAGGATACAGTAGCGATATCCATACCGCTTACCAGGTCCAAGATTGAGATTGAGTGGTCTATCGCTAGACGTTCGCAGATGAACAAGATATGGTATGGGATATGTTCTAGCCCTGGTGGGAGCGCGTCCACGAAGAGATTTTGGGTAGGTAGATCGCGAATCTCGTGTGGTATCTTCGAGGGAGATTGCACAGCAGCCGGCGATTTCTCTTGACCGTTTGGAACTCCGTTAGATCGAAACCGTGGCGTCGATGATGCACGGAATTGCCCATGGCGATTGTCAACAACGGCGGGTGGTCTGGAACTTTCCATCTTGTCATGTGGGATTACTCGCGGGTCGGTCTGCTTCTCTTCAACCTCGAAAGATGCTTCAAGAAGACCAGTCTCATCAACAGAGCCATAAGTAGATCTGTTCTGACCGCTACTCCCTTGAGTAAAGTGTTCGTTCAGGTCTTGCTGTATATCTTTCTCACGCACTTCGCTCCCGGGATACAACATAGCCTGGTCAAGCTCCACATCATCCAGAGAACCGATTGTAGTCGAACTCGTCCTTTTCAATTGGGGCCTAGAGAACCTATTCTCCTGTAACTCGATGGCGCCATCGTACGAGGTGAATGAAGTGTTTGTTGTATTTGCTGTCTCTTGGGAGGAGAATGTGGTGTTGTTGAAGGAGGTGTTGACCGAAGATGAAACGGAATTTACGGGTTGGAAAGACCGAGCCATATCGAGTGTTGGCTTCTTGAAGTCAAATTGCGGTGGTGGAATCGGCGAAGTGTTGAAGGATTTGACAGCCTGTTTCCCTTTCGAGGTTTTGGTCAATTTCTGCGAGTTCTCGGAATGGTTGGAGCTTTCAGATGGCCGTTTCTTAGAGACATGTAAAGAGGCATGGTTACTTGCCTGAAAGAGCGTCTGTCCTAACCTAGTGGATGGAGAGGGTGATGGTGACGGCGACCGGGACGGTGATCGCGGTGTTTCGTATTCTTGATCCGTCTCATCGTCGGTGTCAACGTCTGTGGGTGATCCTGGATCAGCAGTAGCACAAGACTCATGTTCGTCGTGCTGAACATCATGCAAGCTAGTTGTTACTTGCGAGGTAGGCTTGGCCCCTGTCTTTGTATTAGCTACTGCAAAGACATTCTCCCAGTCCAGTCCCGATGAGCTACAGTCTGACTAATTTACTATTTACGCAAACAATATGCATTCGTTGATATGCATCAAGAATGGTAGCTGACATGATGACGGAATTGCTTCATGCTGACAGTCCGACCCACGAAGCAATTACAATTCGAGGAAGGCATAACGTGGACCATCTCTATCACAGAGTCCGCAAGATATATGGGTTCCCCATCATGCACCGATATAGTCTACCGTCATGGAAGAAATGTACGCGCTAATTCTGAAGGAAACTTAAAAAGCAAGTTTGTACTTACCACTAAAGGGTGTCGCCCGCACTTTAGGCGGCTCATTCCTCGGCGTCCTGCCCTTCGACTCCAATTCACCCTTTTTAACACGGGACAGAATCTCACGAAGCTTTTCCAAGCGCTCCTCACGCGTCAAACTAGGGGCGTCTCCCTTGAATTGTTCAATCGCCTCTTCGAGCGCCGTCGGTGCGCTGTAGAAGAGGAATTGGATAAGCGCATTGACCTTGTCGGCCGCATCGCTCGGGATGGCTTTGTTTGGTGACCATCCATTACCACGAAGCCTAAGACCGATGTTCCACTGTCTTTCCAGCGAGCAAATCAGCTCGTTGAGGGCTGCTCCAGAGCGGTGGCGCGGAGTTGCCGGTAGCGAAACGGCGGGACCACCGTTACCCGTCATGACGCGGGGCAACAATGTTCCTTCGTACCTTGGACTTCATGCGACAGTAAGATTGGCAGGATCGCGGCGACAAAAAAGAAGAATGAATAGGTTCAGGACGTAATGATATAGCGGGGTGAGTCGCGGAAGGCTGAGGATTGCTAAATGTGTGCCTGAGGCTGCTGTTGCTAGGTGATGAAACCTATGGTCTGTGCACATACGCGGTATCGCGTGGTCACGCGATGAGATGTTTCACCAAGCTGAGTTAGGCGAAATTTCAAGTGCCAGCCCTGGATATGGTCCGATACTGATTCTGACATCGCCGCGAGACTTGCTTGATACTCGACATTTCACCATTTATAGTCGCCTCCACCAAGCCCCATCACAGGTGTTAGAGGGCAGGTTGTAGCATGGGTAGAGAATAATATGCTGTATCGTGTACGGCTCCTTAAGATCGTCTAGATTTGTGCCATTCCGCTTTTCGCACTATGGCGGATATTTCCCAAACATGCAATAGGTAATCGTGAATTCAATGAACCGTGAACCAAGCCTCGTCTTTCCCATAGCCAAGTCCTCTTGGACTTAGACCTTCATCTCCTCGAGACCGTGCTTCCAGACGGTAACGTAGGGTGTGACACCGTCCTCGCGGTAGTTGAGGAGGACGATCATACCGTCGGGGTTCATGGACTCGCCAGTGTAGAACTCGTAGTCCTTGAAGTTGCCGATGATCTTCTTGGCGAAACCGGAGGCCTTGCTCTCAAAGTCCTTGATTGTAGCCTCGTCGGCGCCCTTGTTCTTGAGGGCCTCCTTGACTGACTTCATGTAACCTGTCTATCGTTAGTCCTGGGTCTGGAGGATTTTGCCCTAGCGTTCTTACCCTTGAGGTATGTGAGGTAGCCCTTCTTGTCGAAGCCGGTCTCGTTCAGGCGGAAAGAGTAGACGACGTCGATCTTGGTCTCCTTCTGGTCGTCGGCTCCCTCCTCTTGCTCCTCGGCGGAAGCATTGGCACCGGTGTCTACACGTCGTTAGCCTGCCAGATCCTCATCTCGTTTGGCAGTACCCACCGAATGATTCTCCTCCGACAGTGATCTTGGTGCAGTCGGCCTCGTAGGCGACGCCGTCGATCTCCTTGAGGTTGTAGGAGTCGGAGATGATCTCGTCACCGGTGATGATGTCCTGGAAGAAGTCAGTACCACGCGACTAGTGGAGAAGACAAGAGGCTCTTTGCATGCGCAAAGCAGCATCAAGTGCAGCAGGGAAGGCGGGGTAGGGCGCAGGTAAGAGCGACCCAGCGCAGGCACAACGTACCTTGAAAATGATCATGTTGGCGGTAGAGGGAAGTAGGGTCTGGGGATATGTAGAAAGAGTGTAGGTTGGTCGGGGCGGGCAGGCGAGGGGTTGAAGACTGGAGCGGAAAAGAAGCGCTGGCCTGTAGGCGTGAAGGAGAAATTGGTGGGGTCGAAAATTGGGTGTGAAAAGCGCGCTAACCGCAAGGGGTGGAAGTGGAAGTGGCTGAGCGACTAGGCCCGCCCGGGCGCCCGGCGGCGAAATGTCATGATGCGCGCGTATATCGTAAACCCCCGTCATGCCTTGGTGCTGTCACAGGCACGCTGCTGCACCACTCTCACACGACTTTCACCCAACCCTCGCTCCGCCCACCTCAGCCTCTCCTTTCTGAGCTCGACTGGTCAATTGCGCGCCATCCGCCCTCCAGCCCGAATACCGACATCACTCGTCCGTCGCATCGCGCCTTCTCCCTAATTTCCTTGGTCCGCGGCTTCCGGCTCCGTCTTTGTCACCCCATAGCTGGCCCAGCACCGCGATCTCGCCTCGAGCACGCTGCACCTTCGACGTCTTCGCCGGCTGCGCTGCGCAACTCCTCAGTCTCGCATACATACAGTTGTAATCGATAATCCGCTCTCCTAGCGCACCGCTGCCGCATCATGGCGAGCGCAAACATCACGTCCTACGACCTCCCGCCGCTTCCCGAATACACCCTCGAGCCCCTTCAGCCTCTCACGTCGTGGGTCTCCGATGCATTCATACAAGCCGCACTGCCTGTCGTCGGATACTGGGTTGTCTCCCTGGTTTTCCACGTCATTGACGTGTACGACTTCTTCCCGCAGTATCGGCTGCACACGCCAGCAGAGGTTCTGAAGCGCAACCATGTTTCACGCTACGAAGTGCTGCGCGACGTCATACTCCAGCAAGTCATTCAGATTCTCGCATCCTTCAGCCTTTCTTTAATCGACGAGGCGCCGACAACCGGCAAAGCCGAGTACGATGTGGCTTGGTACGCGCAGAAGCTCAGACTTGCCCAGCGCGCGGTTCCTTACGTCTTGTCTGCGGTAGGTGTCAACCCGATCGCGCTGGCTTCCAAGGTCGCTACCTCACAGCCGATACTTTCTTCCGTTGTCATCGGAGGCAAATACCCCGCGCTGCTGCAGACAGCGACAGTTGCGGGCGAGCAGACTCTCGTCCCCGCCTTTGCTTCTTGGGAGATGGCCGTGGCTAGCTTTGCGTACTGGTATGCCATACCTGCCATCCAGTTCAGTGCTGCCATAGTCATCATGGACGCGTGGGAGTACATGCTGCACCGTGCCATGCACCTGAACAGATGGTTATATGGTAAGTTCCAACCCGTGTCATGCTCTTCGACTTTTGTTAACCCACGCAGTAACGTTCCATTCGCGGCATCACCGTCTCTATGTGCCATATGCCTACGGCGCTCTGTACAACCACCCGATCGAAGGGTTCGCGCTCGATACCCTGGGTGCTGGCTTGAGCTATCTGCTTACCGGCATGACAATGCGACAGTCGATGTGGTTCTTCACTGGCTCTACCATCAAGACAGTGCTTGATCACGGCGGTTACGCATTCCCCTACGACCCTATCCACTGGATCTTCCCCAACAATGCCGCTTACCACGACATTCATCACCAGAGCTGGGGTATCAAGACCAACTTTTCGCAACCTTTCTTCGTATACCTCGACCGACTTGGCGGGACAATGTACAAAGGCGATGTGACTGCCAAATATGAGCGTGCTCGTCTTACAGCACAGCAGAAGGTCGACCAAGAAAAAGAGAACGAAGCTACTGCAGTACCCATGTCGACCGCGGCAGCCTCGGGCCTGACACAGGACGAGGGTGTAGTGCCACAAGGCGCATCGACACCTCGCATCTCGCGCAAGAAGGCTAGCAGCATCTCATCAACGGCTGGCACAAATTTCAAAGATTTGACGAACAAGGTCAATCAAAACCTGCACGGCAGGAGAGCCAATGTTCTGGGGTTGGAAAGCTCACATTAATCTGTACTTTTTTTTTATGTGTAAACAAACATCATGCTGTTGCAGCAGGTAATGTATAGTCTCGGGTGTATAACTTCCGGATGGTTCTATCACATCCGCTGCATTGCATCACTGGTGCATATTCTCCTGCTATTTCTGAAATACGGCCTGTATCTTGTCGTCATTCATTCACGGACTGTACGATTCTGGGACGGCGTTTGCTGGACGGTTGGATTACATCGAATTTGAGTTCCCATTCAAAATACTACAACCTTCGCTCGTTAGCGACGGCTTTTCACGTTGCGCTGTTTCGATCGTTGGTGCCAATCAGCCTTAGCTGCTTTACTGATAGTGTCTCACCGATACTGTCTTTCACTCCAACAGATCATATGAGCAGGTATCTCTACTGATACTTTATTGAGTTCGAGTTGTTTCTTCCTCTTTCGCTTGTCCTATGATATATACACACTGATAACTTTCACATACTACACAGCCGCGCCCTATCACTCGCAATATACGCTGCATCATGAAACCACTCTGTCTCATTGCAAACGTCCCGTGCGTGTTCTTAACCTCTCCACATTCCTCCATGTTTACAACAGACCAAACACAACCATTATCACAAGGCACCCACAATGCATTACAACCACAAAGACATCTCACAACATTTCACGATGCCTTCATTCCTACACAGGATGGAGACTCGCCGGCTCCACAACAGCGACATGAAGAGACTTGTCCGTATTTTTCGGCATGTCCCTACTCCCAATGATTTGCGCGATGAGCGCAAGGAAGCGCTGTATCGTAAACATACCAAGGAAGCTATACAACGGCTTCCTAGCCGGCTACGCGCTTCGCGGCTCTCTTTCGGCTCAACGAACCTGTGCACGACACACAAGGGCCTAAACCAAAATCTTGTCAATGACATCTTCAAATGGATCCGTCACGAATACGATGGCGCCATCGGCAAGTTTCTCTATCCACTTGTAATGACCCACGGCCTTCTAACGACGGATCAGAAGTTGAAAGTCCGTCAACTAGAACCTGTGCTACGGATGTGGCAACCCAACTTTAGTTCGGGTGCTTCCGCTCCCCCTGGTCATGAGCCGATTCAGTGCGGATCGAAGTGGCACTATCAGGCAGACCAATGCCCGGCTTGTATGATGGCGCGGATGGGATCAGATTCGGATGTTCTTTTTGCTCTGTTCGCCGGTATGGTCGGTCGCTTCAACAGCAAGGCGTTCACGACAATGGATGCGATCCGTAGCGTTGCTGGCTGGGACAGCACTAAGAGCAAACGTCTTCGATTCGTGCGTTACTGGGTCAGGAAGGCGAGTGGAGAAAGCAATATGTTAAGAGCATGCGATCTGGGCATGGATCTCAAACATCTTCGGGCTCAGTGGAAGCATGAGCAACACCGCCACCTTCGTGCACATAGCCGCACGAGAACGCAGAAAACTTCCGTCGGTCCGATGCCCTGTCAAAGTTTAGGTTCATCTACCGTCCCTGCTCATCAGCGCACTTTTAGCCGTTCTGCCTCGACCAGAACTGTAAGACGGCGGCGAGAACAAGAACTAACAGCTCCGAGCCTGTTCGACCCCAAACTGGGTCCTAATCCCCGGCCTCCAGACACTAAGCTCAAGTCACAGGCCGAGGATCTTGGTTTTGAGATGCCCGGTATGCGTAAGCGGGTATACACTATTCCTCACAACCAAGAAGATGTCCATCCGGCTTTGCGAAACCAGCCTGGACTCATACCTTCTCGCTCATCGACAAACGCGTCAAGGCATTATAACGAGTCAATGGCTTCGCATAATCCAGAAAGGACTATCACGCCTGATGATACCATGAGCCTCCCTACCGTTCGCCTTCCTCGGCACCACAATTCGGACGACCGTCCAGCTCCATTACAGATCAGACGCAGGCCTGTGCCACAACCGTCAGTCGCGGGTTCTACCAGGCAGGAGAACTCTTTCCTCAATCCTCCCGCTTCAATGATCTCCCGCCGATCACTCGCAACCACAGCGCACACGATCGCGTCTTACACCGGCGGCCCATCCTCTCGCACGGGATACATAGATCCTCTCGACAACCCGATCTATGACCACATTGAGACGCAAGAAGAGCGCATGGAGAAGTACAGACAGCTTCTATCTAGCCATCCTGACCCCGAACCGTTCGCTGAATATGAGGATGACAACGCTTCTGTCTTCCCGAAGCCGCAGCGCCAGTCTATGTATTCTGCTTTCGGGGACGCAGGATTCAATTCTGCGCGTTTCGACGTGATCGATGAAGAACTTGCTGAAGATGAGATTGAGGACTGGGAGCGGGGTGAGCCTGAAGACGACGAGGTGCCTCAGGGATGTGCACTGAATGTGGGTATGATATTGGGCAAGGGAAGACGTCGGAGGGCTAGCGATGCCAGTGTGTGTTCTAACGATTTTTATTAGTATGTTTTGTATGTAGATTCTTCCCTTTTTATGCCCCCTTATACGATTTAAACTCTATTCTTTTGGAGTTTTCAGGAGTAAATTGTCTTAACATCATTGACGTGCAGAGCACTCGTCCATTCATCCGTGACGTTGTTCTTTCCTTCTACGATCAGAAGGAATCCTCTCCTCGATGCTGTCCTTCAAAGACACCAAGACTTCCTTGCAAGATGAGTGTACCCATAGGATGGTCTTTCTCTTACGTAGGGTACCGGTGATGGAAGTATCGCGCATCAATCATGGTAGGATGGCTATGCGAAGTATCATTCCATCGTGAGAGCCAGTCGAGTGGAACTAACATTGAAGAAATTCGATCGATCAATCGGATGCAATCAACTGCGGCACGCAGTATGGGAATACATATCGTATTTAGTCATCAGACGCCTATCACCTAATGTCCAAGGCTAAAACTGTTGATTTGGTAGCTATCATATTGTTCAGCCAACGATGTCTCCGCCAAACCCGATCGGCCGTCGGACTGGGCTTTGCTTCTTATAGGGCACGATAGCCATAGCTTTGTACGTTTTACCCATGCCGTTTGGCCCTCTATCGACAAGTCGCTTCCAGCCTGTTTCCAAGCGTCTTCGCGTATCTTCATCCTTAGCAGCCTTAAGTAAGCGATCAGCGCGCTCCTTAATGCCCATTGTCGATAAAAAGAAAGACTGTTCAACGGGTCCGTGAACCTCAACACCCGGAGAAGCATCTAAAGCTGCATCTGCAAGGGCGAGAAAGTCCACATCAGCCGAGAGATCTACCAGACCGGGCGATGCAAAAGGCGAGACAGTGGTATGTGAGCGAATGCCCCGGAGAGTGTTCGCTGGGATAGTATCCAAAGGTCCATAATCCAAGATCAAAGCTGCACCAGACGGCTGCGCTTTTACGAAGCTTTCCTCAACAGGAGCACTTCTGCTCGAGAAAGTATGGGATGCTGAGGTGTTGCTAGGCTTAGGAGCGCTGCCGCCTATCCGTACAGCGAAGTCAGATACGTAGGCAAAAGATTCAGGCGAGATCTCGATGATCGCATCTGGAGTATTCTCTAGCTTCTTGTAGCGATCAGACAACTTCGGCAGGTATAAGGAGTGTGGCGTCGGTGTCTTCGAAACGGTCAATTCGAAGTCCAATTTTTCATCCCCTTTCTTTGGCGAAGGGCCACTTGCGCCCATATCCGAGTACGGCGAAGTTGGCGACACAACCAGCTCATGCCAGGTATTCTTGGGGGTTGTCACGCCGTGCTTGGGTTTGATAGGGCCGGTTGGCGTGATGATGGTCGATGAGGCAGGCACCGAAGATTGAGAGATATTCTGGAAGACGTGGATTGGAAGTGCATCAAAGAACTCGTGGGCTAGTATGAAAGGCGCTGCCGTATGCTCTGTGTATGTTGTCAGTACGCTGTTGATGAAGAGAGTAAAGTCGAGCGCGTACCTTTTGGCACCAGCCTGATGTCTTCACACCACTCGATCCTGCAGGAAGGCATGTACTTGCATTGTGCGGTTAGACCAATGTCGCTCTTCTTCAGATCATCGGTGTCAGACAGCAACTTTGCTTGCTGTTTCTGTAGGTAAGGTGATGCTTCGATGAGATAAATAGCCTCGATGCTATTTGTGAAAGCCTTGAAACTAGATATGGTCTGCCATCCTGTAAGCATGCTTCGCATTCTCTACTATTGGCAGAGAACCATACCCTCAGTACATCGTCCATTAGCGTTCCTCGTCCGGGCCCAACCTCGATTATCTGCACCTTGTCTTTCCTTCCTTGGGCAAGCCACTCTGCGTATAGCCATATACCAATAAGCTCGCCAAATACCTGGCTGATCTCTGGCGATGTCACAAAGTCACCCTTTGTGCCAAATTGATCCTGTCCAGTCGATGTTTGTCTTGTGTAGTAACCGCCATCGGGGTGAGTGAGGCATTGTCGCATATACGCCGCTACCGAGATTGGACCTGTCGTCTGAAGCTAATGTTAGACTTGCTTTCATACTGGGAAGGGGACTCATACTGTAATAGCTTCAGCCAGCGTCTTCGCCAGCGGCGTCGACCATTGTCGTTCCGAGTCGGAAGATGTAGAGGCAGAAGTCGACGACCACCGGGAGGCACATTTCGTTATTCGGATCGACGTTTGTCGTGGTACCGATCGACAACACTGTGTCGCTGTCCGCAGTAGGTTCAGAGGTTTGGTCCTCATGTCGGTCTTGTTTATCGAAGCTCCATGACGTTGGCGCGTTCGGAACTACAGAAAGTTTAGATCGGAACGCCAACGTGAACGAAGCTATGACCACCATTTAACGATTCACACGTGCTATCGGTCCAACCAGCGCCATCTACACGGAAACACACCAACCGGGTCCTTCTGGGAAAACCAAACCAACTTAACCTCAATACACGCCTTTGCACATAGATAATAGTGGAAGTCGGTCTCTTGGTCAGAAAGGAAAGAGAAAGAGCTATGGCATCACGATGGGCAAATGATGAAGCAGACAAAGCCGAGGAAGCGCGTCGGAAGAAAGAGAAAGAAGAGAAGAAACGCCTGAAGCTTCAGAAACATCAAGAGGCGGAAGCAGCCTCACGAACAACGCAAGAGGCGGAATCGAGACCTGCAAAGCGCAGGAGATTATCAACAGGCGACGATGACGAGGGAGCCGCAAAGCCCAAAGAAGAAGAGACCGAGAGGAAGCTCCTGCGATTTCAAGGCGGAGCTTGGAACCCTTGTCGACATATTTCCAACTTCGAGACCCTCAATCAGATCGAAGAAGGCTCATACGGCTGGGTCTCACGAGCGCGCGACATCACTACAGGCTCCGTGGTCGCCCATAAGAAAGTCAAAATGGACTACAACCAAGACGGTTTCCCTATCACCGCGCTACGAGAAATCTCCATCCTGCAACGCTGCAGACATGCCCATGTCGTCGATCTTCTGGAGGTTCTATCTGGTGACGACCCGCAAGAATGTATCCTGGTCATGGACTTCCTCGAACATGACCTCAAGACATTACAAGAAGACATGAGTGAGCCATTCATGGCAAGTGAAGTCAAGACATTGTTACGACAGTTGGTCTCTGGCGTCGGCTATCTGCATGAGAACTTCATCATGCACCGCGATCTCAAGACATCAAACATCCTACTCAACAACCGTGGCCAGCTGAAGCTTGCAGACTTTGGTATGGCACGATACATCCCGCCGGCGAACGCACCCCTCACACAACTGGTCGTCACGCTATGGTATCGTGCGCCTGAACTTCTACTAGGGACTCGAGATTACGGGACGGAAGTCGACATGTGGAGCGTAGGCTGTATATTCGGCGAACTGCTTGCAAAAGAGCCGTTACTACAAGGCAAGAACGAGGTCGACGAGCTCTCACTCATCTTCTCCCTTTGTGGTCTCCCATCAGAGAAGTCTTGGCCACAATTCTACCGCCTGCCCAACTCCAAATCACTAAAGCTACCACGCGACCACCGCAGCGCCCCAGGCTTCAACCGTGCAAAATTTCCCTTCTTGACAGCGTCTGGCATTGAACTCCTCTCTTCGTTGCTATCCCTGAATCCAGACCATAGGCCTACAGCGAAAGAAGTACTGGAGCATCCTTACTTCAGAGAGCAACCCAAGCCGAAACCGACCGAGATGTTTCCCACGTTTCCAAGCAAGGCCGGGCAGGAGAGGAGAAGGAAGAAGAGTCCGAATGCGCCAAAGAGAGGAGAGGCGCCCGGAATGCAGGGCAACGTGGATTTTAGTAGTATTTTCAAGGGCAGAGAGGAAGAAGAGAAGGGAGCAGGATTTCAGTTGAAGATGACCTGATTGATTGCGAAGACGCGTGGGCATGTAGGAAACTTCTTTCAAGGCAAGATGGACTTCGCCCAACTGAGCCTGCGACCGATTTCAATTAATGTATACCATTGGTCTGGCCAACCGAATAGTCCAACCGAGCTCCTACTTGACTGTGCGGATGCCTCTAGGCTTTTCCAGCCGACAATGAAGACAATCTTGCGTCTCTCATCTGCGGTCTCTGCTTCGACTCCGGTCGCTGCCATAGGAGCTATAGCTTGGACTCCTCCTTCCGCCGCCTGCACCCGCGCGACCTCCCCTCCTTGGTGGACTGTCCCGCCTGCCATAGCCTCCTCCCCCACTTCGTCTTGGTGGTGTTCTGGATGGCGAGCGACTGTAAGAAGAGCGCGATAGGCTTCGTCGTGGTGACCGGCTGCGAGAACGTGTGTACGACCGTGGCCGTCCTCCGTAGGCCCCTCGTCCACCACGACCGCCTCCGCCTCTGCCCCGACCCCAGTGACCTCGATCGGGCGACATTCGACGCGGTGGAGATCGATAACGGCCATCCATAGGTGGTGGCCTGTACGCGCCAGGTGGGCCTCCGCCCCTCGGTCCCCGTCCACCGCGCCCATAGCCACCTTCGTAGTCGTCGCGTGGCGGCGGGCCTCTACGCGCGGGCGGAGGTGTCTGTGAGAAACGACGGCGGGGAAGGACAATGGAAACTTGGATCTTGGCTCCATCTAATTGTGCGTCGTGCATCTTCGCGATTGCGCGTTCGGCGTCGTCGATCTCCTCGTAGAGAATGTAGGCTATGCCGCGATTGATGTTGACTGTTCAATAGTCAGTCCTGCTCTGTGGGGAGGTAGGGCGAAACATACAGGTGGGGTTCATGGGCATGGTGAGTTCCTTGATGACACCGTACTTTCCGAATATCTCCCGCACGTGGTCTTCTTTGACGTTCCTGGTCAAGGCTTCAACTACGATCTGTTGGTGGGTCAGCGTGCTGGTGCAGGAAGGCTGAGGCAAGGCAGCTCTGAAAGTTGCGTCTAGCACAGGGAGTATGCTTACCTTTGCGCTTCTAGGTGCTGGCGACCGATCTCTTGGAGTCAAACTCCGGGAATAACTTCTGCCTCTCGAGCGCGATCTGCTTTCTGGTGTGTAGCTCCGTCGCCCATTGCGCCGTGGAGACGGTGATGTCGGCGAGCGCGATCGAGTAATTGAACGAGACCGTGTAGGCGAGCGAGGGGTGACGGAGCGGCGCGGCGAGCCTGACTGCGCCGACCGAGGGCGGCTGGGTGATGTTGTGTGCGACGGGTCGCGAGAAGGGCTGCGCGTGCGCGAGCGTGCGGGAGATGGAGAACGAGATGGCATGTCTTGGCTGTCGCGCAATTTCAGTCGTAGCAGTGTCCTATCGCGTGCTCTTCAATGTACACTCGGTGGTTGGGCTTGTAGTTACTTTGTTGGTCATGTCTAACGCGACGTAACTTTTGGATGGTAGCTCCAAGCTTCAAGCTCGTCTTAGCGCTGGCACGTGACTAGCGGGACGTGTTCGCAAACAGCCATCACATAGTCAAGGGCCACCACAGGGAATAGATCGGCAATGTGGGAAGAGAATTGAATCGCCAGCTTGTACAGCTTGCACAAGGTGCATGATGAAAAGCCAGTCGTCCCTCAAACTCCAGCTAATACGTTTTCATATCTGCCGCGGAGCTCGATTTGCCATGTCTGCAATTTCAACGTTTGCTTCCAAACAGGCCAGAGACGGGTTAAATAGTAGACGTGTGAAGGACCTGGACATGGACGGTTCCAGTGTCCGCTCTTGCGTGACTGTTGGAGCGACTGCTGAATTGCCAGCACTCTGACCCGCTATCCGTCCTCGACCCCAGAGCGCGGCGGATACTAGGCGGGTATCGCGGTGGGCATAGCTAAATGCGGCGCGCTCAGTGCCGTCGCGTTAGGCATCGAGGGCAGTGGTGACCCCCACCAAGTAAGCAGCTGCATGATAGCGCAAGTAGGACGCGTGACGGGTCGTCAGATTAGAAGCTCAGAGGTTTGCGTGCTGGAATTGGAGGAGTGAATTGCGTCCGTTAGATTTCATCGCGAGAGGCGGGGTCAAAACAGCCCCACTATCAAATCGCAACTTTAGCCCAACAACGCAGCCTTGAACACCCTCACCGCATTTACCCTCTTGCTCTGCTTAGTCAAAAGTACCTGCATCTACTTCGCCGCATCCCTCTTCGTCTTCCCATCACCACAAGCTTCCACAGCACGCACATCAACCCTCCGCAACCATGTCCTGGCAAGGTGAGCAGCTCGAGGCGTCGAGTTTGGAAGGTCCTGGCTAACTTTGAGCGCAGAATACGTTGACACCAGGTACATCAAGCCTCCCAATCTATCACCTGTCCATGACTAACGTTATCACAGCCTCGTCGGCACTGGTAACATCGACAAGGCCCTCATCTGCGACATCGAGGGCTCGACTGCCTGGGCCGCCTCCGCCGACTTCTCGGTAAGTCGTCCGATACAATACGCGCCGGACACAGCGAGTACTCCAGAATCAGAGCTCCGGTGGCGCATAAACAATAGATTGGTGTTGACCAATTACAGCTGTCCGCTGAGGAAAGGGCTGCCATCGCCAAATCCTTCAACGACAAGTCAGAGCCCAAGAAGGTCATCTCGGAAGGTGTCAAGGTCAACGGTGTCAAGTACATGACCATCGAGGCAAGCGACGACTCGCTCAAGGCGAAGAAGGTAGGTGCCAGACATTGCCCACCATCAAGTGTTCAAGCACTGACAACGACCTCAGGGAAAAGAGGGCATCGTCGCTTTCAAGACTACCCAAGCCGTCATCATCGCCCACCACCCCGACACCATCCAGACTCCCAACGCCTTCAACTCCGTAGTTGAGCTCGGCGAGTACCTGAAGAAGCACGGAATGTAAAGCGCCTTCGATTCGAGCCTGTTTGTACTTTAGGGATATTTGCATAACCGAGTTGCGGAGCGATGGATGGCATCATGGGCGACTGCTCATGGACATATATATGATTGACGATGGATGAAATAGCGGCATTGGAGGATCCTCTTCGATACAATGACAACTCTCAACCCCTAAACCAGAACCTTGTTTGTTGCAGGTCCCAAAGAGTACTGTGCATCTCGCCGCCGAACATGCCAGTCTAGCTTCACATGTTGACTACAACAGCGACAAGAGACAAGCACACCGGAGCACATGTATGATCAAGCGCATTCACATCATTTCATCATGGGGCATATACGTAACAAGCATGGGTCAGATATGTTCATGGTGTCCTAGCGATAAATGAGAGAGAAAATGCCTAAAGACCCTTCATACATGCCAACTTCTTCACGACCTTTTCTCCAAATGCCTCCTGTAGCTGGGCAGCAACAACCTCTCTCTTCTCATCTGCATTTTCATCGAGATCAAACGCGGTAGGCCCTTGCAAACAAGCCCTGATAACACCCTCCACCGTGTTACCTAGATAACTCTTTACGCCCCGTAGATGTTGTGGTTCCGTCTGTAGCAACCTCTTCTCCACAGCCCACGTATGCTTAGGCCGCGCCTTTTCAAGATCGATAGACAGAATTTGGTCAATGGTTTTCCAGTAAGCGATCTCCAGTAGCACGATACCGAGCGAGTAGAGGTCGAACGACTTCTTGTAAGACTCACGACCGCCGGCATCTTCGCGATTCCCTCTATGCTGTACGGAGGGATGACGATAGATGTCTGCAGCGGGATTGTCAAGAGGCCGTTCAGTCATATCATCGCTGGTTGCCGGACGAGAATAGTCGAAACCACTAATCAGAGGATCCGCGTAGTTGACCTCGCCGTGCGTGACCTGACCGTTTTCAACTCTTCCTCCCTTCTTCGGAAAGAGGAGGATGTTGGCCGAGCGTAGGCCCTTGTGAAGCCAATCCACCGCATGGAGACGTTCAACTGTCTCGGTAAGAAGTCTCATGAGTGTGATACGGTCAGTGAGCGAAGGTATATCGTTCTCGGGGTTTGCGATGAGTGCGTGTAGAGATGTCGGTTCAGTGTCCGCCGGGACGGACGCGGGCTTTTCGAAGACTAGCCCGAAACGTCCTTCGTCCTCATCGATAAAGTAGCCTCGGCAGAAGGGTGCTCTAAACCGGACTGTTCTGTTGTGCTTACTGAGTAAGGCGGCCAGTTTCTTGACGCGAGCGTGGATCTTGGCGTCCACAGCACCATCCTGCTGCATGGGACCCGTGGTATCGGGTGATTTCCATTCTATCCACACAGGTGTGTTCTTGTAGTATGCCTCCGTGCGTACACCTTCATCAATCTCCAGGGGAAATTGACTGCCTAGCTTAGGGCGTATGTCCATGTACTGGAGCTGGGTATCACGAATGTCCTTTGGAAGATCTGGCATGTTGATCTTTTCTGCATAGCTTGTGGTAAGATCTTCGTGAGAGTCTTCGATAGCAAGGTGAATGAAGTTTTGCTGGGCTAAAGCAGCAAGAGGCTGACGGGCGGCACCACGAGCTGCGACGGCACCACTGTCCATCATACCATCATATTCGGAATCTTCCATCTCTATCAGTGAATAAGCCCTTCGAAAGCCAATCTGTTCTGATTGCTGGGATTGGTAGATTTGAACCATGTGCGACATCGTCCGGTTCAGCAAGACTATTTGGTCATTTGTACGCGTCTGCATATCGATGAGCAGGTCTACTTGAGCTTTGTCGAGCGCTTCGTGCATCTTGTCGTTGAAGTCGGCCAGTCTCGCGATTAGCTTCTCCATCTTAAGGTGATCGAATACAGCCCATTTGAGCCTCTTTGGTACATCCTTGAACTGTTGCACGAATTTGAGGGACATTTTTACCAGCTCGTCAGTAGGCGGGAACCGGACAGACCTTGCATTCCCTTCACCAGAGCCGTTGGTATCGTCTTCGATCAGGCGATCAAAATTTTGTAGGACGAATGCTTCAGCTGCTTCCTCTAGGAGAGGCTCTGTAAGTCTCTCGTACTTCTTGTCTAGTCGGCCGAATGAGAAAAGAAGCTTTTGTTGTTGCTCCATGATGTTGATAATGAGGCCTTTCGACATGTGATTCAGGACCAGTTTGTCGTCTCGATAATCGAGCTGTACAAGCTTTGCCCAGTTGAGAAGTCGATGTTCTTCCACTTTGAAGTTGACCAGAAGCGCTTGGCAGTCTTTGCGAAGATGACAAGCATCTGCGATCAGTTCGTAACCTAATCAAGATTATTAATGCATCTTCAGGCGTAGGTCAATGGGTATGCCAACCTTGGATACATCCCGCAAACACCTGGAAGAAGAAGGATACACCTCCGATAGCCAACTCTGCCATCTCTAAGGCTGTTCGGAGTAACCTTTGAAAGGGACAGCTGGACGGTCTCGCCGAGAGAGGAAAGCAATGAGATGAACGCAGACTTGGAGAATTACTCAAGGGTAAGCAGCGAGAAGGCTGATATTTCTATCAAACCTTCATGGCGACATGAGAGCATAGCACGCCGCGATGCAGGCGCGCAACCTGATCTGTAACCAACACTGCCCCGTGGCCTCGAGCTGAAGGCCGTCATCACATCCCAGACCAATCCAGGAGGCTGGAATAGTGGGGTCCGGTAAGGGTAACAGCGCGATGGCGTTTTGCGATACATGACGAAGGCTGCAATCGTGGCTGAGGAGCGTTCTGCTGAACTCGTTAGGTGCAGCAGAGACATCACCTGGAGGTGATAGGTTGACGGGTGTATGCCTCGAGGAAAGCCGCGGCCCGCACAGCCACGCTAAGAAGCCACGCGAACATGGACCCTGGTCGACGCGTCGCATGCTGCCACCCATTTGCTCACCACCAAACCAGTGACAGGCGAACCGGTCACCAGAGCTACGACGGGCATCTGGCCCCCCGGAAATGCTTCTCGAGCATCTGAATCCTTGGTATCGCCCCGCATCAGAGTTCGAGCCAACGCCCTTCATCGCCCTCTTCTTCCGAGCTCCCGTCAAGCTACTCCTCTACCATGCATACCACCTTATCACATGTCTGCGCTCAACCCCGAAGCCTCTACAACGCCCACCCATTCGAGTCGTTTGCATATCCGATACGCACAATTTGATACCGGAAGATGTACCGGAAGGCGATCTGCTCATCCACGCTGGTGACATGACGAATGACGGAAGTGTGGCGGAAATACAGAAACAAATAGACTGGCTGAGCTCGCTCCCGCATAGAGAGATTGTAGTGATCAGTGGGAACCATGATACTTTTTTGGATCCAAGGACACGACCATCGCTGTCCGAACAGCACAGGACTGGAAGGCTCAATTGGAAGAGGGTACACTACCTGCAGCACCGACGGTTGAGCCTAACGATCAAGGTTGAGCCTAAAGACGGCGATCAGATGGATGTTACCACACCCTTGCTCGCAGCGGAGCCAGGTCAGAGAAGGATACGAATCTACGGCGCACCACATATACCAGCGTGTGGAGACATGAACGTGCATGCCTTCCAGTATGAAAGGGGACGAGACGCGTGGTCAGAAACTGTGCCTGAAGATATCGATATATTGGTCACACATACACCGCCGAAATACCATCTGGATCTGTCCCTGCCGACGGGGATCGGCTGCGAGCACCTCCTTGCTGAGGTCAGGCGAGTGAAGCCAACACTACACGTGTTCGGCCATGTGCATTGGGGCGCAGGGCAAACTGTAGTTTGGTGGGACAGAGCTCACGACGCATATGTGCGAGGGCTTTCAATCAAGTCCAAGTGGACGCGAGGTATCCTGAATCCAAAGCTTTGGTGGAATGTAGTCAGGGTCGCGTACCGTGGCATGCGAGAGCTGCTCTGGGATCGCGTGTGGGGCGGGCAGAGTCCAAATACTATCATGGTCAATGCAGCCCAGACGTGTGGAAATACAGGCAAGTTGGGCAATCCTATCCAAGTCGTCGACATTTGATATTGTCCGTCACGTAATACCCAAAGCAGTCGTAATCGTAATGTGTAAACCTCATAATCAACACAGCAGTAAGCACTTGATTGTCGGGAACTCTTTTCGAACTAAAAAGGGTTCTGTTGATTTAGCTTGACTATCTCGTAGGAGAAGCCAAGTACAACAAGGAGACCAGGCGATTCGCCGTTCCCCGCGACTTTATTTGATTGTGGTCATGAAACCATAAATCGTGCATACCATGCCATGCCATATTCCACCACTGAGCCAATGATTTGCGCACATGCTCAGAGACGACGACCACGGCGACCACCCTTCCTCCTGGTGGAGTCGGATGGGGTGGGAGTAACGTCCTCGATACGTCCGATGCGCATACCAGCACGGGCAAGAGCGCGGAGGGCGGACTGGGCACCGGGGCCGGGAGTCTTGGTGCCGTTACCACCGGTGGCACGGATCTTGACGTGGAGAGCGGTGATACCGAGTTCTGCATATGTTAGCTCCTGTTCCCGTTCCAGATTATCCATTCCAATCATCTTACCCTTGCAGCGGGCAGCAACGTCCTGGGCTGCCAACATGGCGGCGTAGGGAGAGCTCTCGTCACGGTCGGCCTTGACCTTCATGCCCTTATGTACTGGTCAGTGGCTGTCGCATGCAATCGGTATGGCTGCACTTACACCGGTGACACGGGAGATGGTTTCGCGGCCAGAAAGATCGGTGATGTGGACGAAGGTGTCGTTGAATGAAGCGAAGATACGGGCGACACCGAAGACAAGCTCACCCTGCGTTGCTGTCAGTCCGTGTCGTCGCGATTTCCAATGTCTGCTGGTCACGCACCTCGCGGACCTGGGGTCCGAGCTGGATGTTCTCCTGGGGAGCGCGGGCGACCTTCTGCTTGGGAGGCATGTTGGCGGTAATATGGGTTTCTTGACGTGACTGGCGGTTCGTAGCACTGACGGCGATCGAGTCGAACTTTCGGTGGTGGGAGGTGGAATTTCGCTTGTTCGCGGGTGTCGGAGTAACCAAAACGCCGTGCTTAGCGCGCCAAGCCGCCTACTTAACTTTTCTTTGGCTGCCGCAAGCGACCTGCAGTTCCTCCATCGCTTTACAATGGGCTGACTTCCTCCACCTCACTCACGCACAAGAGCGTGCGACACAACAGCAGCCATGGACGATCGCAAGAGCGTCGGTATTATCGGCATGGGCGACATGGGCAAGATGTACGCCCGCCGGCTGAGCACAGCTGGCTGGAAGTGAGTGCACTCGCGACTGATAGCTTCGGAGCTCCAGTGTCTTCTGCAAATGGTAAGTCCTTCACTCTCTCATCCTCCCCTCCCCCGTTATGATGACCGTGAGTGCATTTGGCTCGAGTACGGCGCATGTCCACACTGCTGCCGTCTTGGTTTGCAGTAATTGGGCATGTTGCCGTCCATGATGTGAATTCTCGCTACCTTATTTTATACACCTCTGAACTACGACCAACTACATCGCATTGTTCATTACTATGGCGCGAACTTTGCTAACCAGTGGCTCACAGATTGATTCCTCTCCGTCGAACGCGCTGACATGCTCTCGTTGAAGGGTTCACGCCTGCGATCTTCCAGACAAGTTTGATACATTAGTGGCAGAGTTTCGGGACTTTGTAGGATAGCGCTTTTATATATCAATGAACGAACGCATGCTGAGACTGCGCCAGCCCAGAGTTGAGATCATGCAAAGTGGTCATCTTGTGTCTCGCTGCAGCGACTTCATCATATACAGCGTCGAGGCGAAGAACATCGACGCGGTCGTTAAGACCTTCGGCCCATGTATGCCGTCTCCTGTCACGGATCAGTGTTGTTACTGACTCGAGCCTACGTTCAGCTACAAAGGTCGGCGCAATAGTCGGTGGTCAGACCTCATGCAAGGCCCCGGAGATGGAGGCTTTTGACAAACACCTTCCTAAAGACGTCAGCATTGTCTCCGTGCACTCCCTCCACGGGCCAGGCATAGACCCGAAAGGGCAGCCACTGGTGCTAATCAAGTATCGCGCCTCGGATGCTGACTTTGCGTTCGTGGAGAATGTTATGTCCTGCCTCGGGTCCAAGCACGTCTATCTTTCCGCCGAGCAGCATGATCGCATTACAGCGGACACACAAGCTGTTACTCATGCCGCTTTCCTCAGCATGGGCGGTGCATGGTTCGCGAACAACCAATTCCCGTGGGACAGCTCGCGCTACGTCGGTGGTATTGAGAACGTCAAGATGAACATTACCCTCCGCATCTACTCTAATAAGTGGCACGTCTATGCAGGTCTTGCGATCCTCAACCCAGACGCGAAGAAGCAGATTAAGCAGTATGCCGAATCTGTGACCGAGCTGTTCAAGCTCATGCTCGCAGGGCAGCGGGACGAGCTCCGTGAACGTGTGCATACCGCTCGCAAGGCTGTGTTTGGCGATAACGAGGATGGCAAGAAGCTGCTCCTTCGAGATGACTTGCTTGACCGATTCGCTTTAGGCACAATCCCAGAGAAGAAACTCAAAAACAACCATCTCAGTCTACTCGCCATGGTAGACTGCTGGTGGAAGCTAGGCATAGTCCCCTACGACCACATGATCTGTTCGACGCCTGTAGGTCCCCAGTTTTCTTTCCTCTTTACATTACTCTTCCAAATTCTTATCCACTAACACACATTCAGCCCTCGCGCATGTGGCTCGGCATTACAGAGTACCTCTTCTGCAACCCCACGCTCCTCGAGGAAGCCATCGACACGGCCATCGACGACAACACGTTCCGGGCCGACGACCTGGAGTTCACCTTTGCCGCCCGGGACTGGAGCTCGCGTGTCAGTCTGGGTAACTTTGATGGCTACCGGGAGAAGTTTGAGGAGATCCAGAGATACTTCGAACCGAGGTTCCCGGAGGCGACCAAGTTAGGGAATGAAATGATCAAGGTCATCTTGCAGAAAACTCAGGAAACTTGAGGTTCTGAGTAGAACCCATCAAGGGTTTAGTAGATATTGAAGGAAAGCCCTGCGATAATTATACGCATGAAAGTGGACACGGATCATAACATATAGGTGTAGAATGCACGTCGTGAAGTCAAAAATATATACATTACGTGCATACTCATGTACCCAGCTGACCCAACGCCTTGTCCTTCAAACTACGCACTTGGATTTTCCACAACTCGATCGTGTCGGCCGCTTTCACATTTAGTTTCTTGTAGCCTGTCCGGACTCGAACTCAGTACTCTCCCCGATGTCGCAAACCCCAAAACCTTCTTTGCCTCCCTTGATCCCCTTCCACTCACAAGCCTCTTGCAGCTCCTTTGGCGGTGCCATGACCTCTTCCTCGGTCAACACCCAAGTACCCCAATGCATGCCTAGCGCTCTCCTGCATTTCGTGTCCACGAAGATGTTGACCGCATCTTTGGGGCTAGCATGCACGTTACTGTACATCCAACGAGGTTCGTAGGCGCCAATAGGGATAAGACCGAGATCGAAGGGGCCGCGATGTTGACCGATCTGTGAGAAAGCCGGGCAAGTGGGTAAGTGCGAGTACGCAGCCGAGTAGTCGTCTTCTGTGGTTGGAATGCTAGCCGGAACCGTGCGGTAGCCTGTGTCACTGGGTAGGGTCAGCATAAAGAATGAGTCATGAGTGTGGTACAAAGCAGACGTACCCAGCAAAGTAGACCTTCGCTCCGCCAGATTCCACACTCCAGCTTGCCCAAAGCGTCTTGGCCTTATCGAAGGGCGTCCTTGCACTGATATGCTGACAAGGCAGCGCACCAATCGTTGCTGTAATACCACTAGTCTTGCCCATGTCCACCGAACTCACAGAAACAGAGCCAGCCCTACCCCCCTTTTGCGACAATTCCTCCAACTTGACATCTCTACTCTCCCACCAATCCAATTCTGTGACTTTCGTAACCCCGCTCTTCTCAAACCACTCTTTATTTCCTAGGGGCGCAAAGAAATGCGCCTCGGGGAATTTCTTTTTCAAGCGCTGGATTGTTGGGTAGCTTAAGTGATCGTAGTGATTGTGGCTTATAACTACTGCATCGACAATTGGTAGATCTTCAATCTCACACGGAGGGGGCGTGTAGCGTTTAAGGCTCTTTATAGTGAACGGTGCACAGCATTCTTCAAAGACAGGGTCAAAGAGAACACGAAAGCCGCTCGGGAACTCTATATAGTAGCATGCGTGACCGAGCCATGTTGCACGAAGTCGTGGTGTCTCTCGGGAGGGAAGGAACATTGGTTTGTGGACTGGTACTGTCGGTGGCGAGGTGTCTGGATTGTGGGCTTGACCGGTAATCTTGCGCCTACCACGGAGTGTTAGTTCGCACCTTGTAAAGTCTTCATAAAATTCCCGTATGCCGGACTTACCAGAGCATACCCTTGATTTGCAGTTCCCAAGCACTTGACTCGATATAGCTATCCCACGGGTTCGTAAACCCCTTGCCGTTCTTCAGGTGATGTCTCTTTTCATCGGCTTCCTCGGGTTTCGCAGCAATCTGTGCTGGATTGCTTACCACGGCGTAAAGACCTACGCCAATACTTGCACCACCTATTGAACTCATCTTGAGCGTCCGAGCAAAGTGTGGTTTTTGCCAAAAGGGCTGACGTTTCCCCCAAACCTGGTAGTGTCGCGATTCACTGAGTAGCCTTCGTATGATGCGAGACGGAAGCGACAGGCGAGACATTGGATATATACACGCGTCTAGACTAACTCAAGCGGCCTAAATAGGAGCTATATTGTATTCGCGAAAGAGGAAAACAATGCGCGCCCACCCTCGGCCGCATTTCATGTAGTCGGCGAAAAGTTGGGCCAGACCGGAGATAGCCATCGTCGACGTTAAGGCCGTAGATGCATACAAGTCGTCATGCAACTCGCTCGCTACTGGCCGGGCCCACCAGGCAACAACAGCAATGGATGAGCGGCTTGTCTCCTTGTCCGAATCTTTCGCCATGCGCGCACGCCCAAATTCGCTTGGGCAGACACTCTTCAGCTTGCGCGATCGCAGCGCACGATATATCGCGGTCGAATCGGCGGAACCCGATGTCGTCCGCATGACGCACGTCGCACGCCGCATATCCTGCGCCGCATACAATACGCGGAGCTTGTACTAAACTGTGTCCACCCACGATACCATTCAACTGAAAGAGAGAGTAGAGGTAATACATTCATAACGATAATGAAATAATGGGCCAAGCTGGATGCTACATCAGCGCTGACTAGATATCGCCAGTGCTGATAATTCGGAATTTGGCGATCACACCCACCTCAAACTCGCATTCCTGATGGCTGACTGGAGGTGATGCCTGAACAGATCATACCACACAGTAGGGGAGTGTGAATACAGTGCCCATACCCGTGTAAGTGACGAAACACTGCCTCCATACTAACAGTGCATATCCCAATCTCGTCCGATAGCGATATCTTTGCAACCAAATCCCCTTGTGCGCTTCGGTATCTTCAAGTGATAGAAGTAACATCTACTACCAAGGTCGTTCCTCAATCGGCACTTCTCCTGTTGTTTTCCAATAGCTTATCGCATCTTGGTATGCTTTCTGGTAAGTCTTCCGTCGATCCTCCATTGACGGTCGGTCGGGGTTGTTCTGGTCGTACTCGTTTTCGATATTGCGGAACTCTGCGTCTGCGGGAAAGATCTTATCACCCGCAGCCGGCTGAATATAGTATACTCGCAAATCTTTGTCGACACGGTTATCTTTGCTCCAGCGTAGCAGCGCGTCCAGATCTTGACATTGACGATTGTAGGTGAGCTCAGGTTCCGCCGCTGGCTCTCCTTCGACCCACATGTAGTTGAGAACATCGTACTGGACGTAGCACGTCAAATGATCCACCAAGGCGTGGAGACAGTGCTCGGTATGGATCCAATCCATTGTATCGCTACAAATGTGAAGATACGGAGTCAGTGTATATCTCACATGCAATTTGCGCGGCTACAACTTACTTTGGGTATCCGTAATAATCACGGTAAAGGCGCTTCCGGATGTGATCGAGGCAGTGAATGTTATGTGGATGCGCGAATCGGGTGATGAACTTCTTTTCGCCGTAGCCGAAGCTTTGGGGGACACTGATATAGCGGTCTGGATCTTTGCCAAGGATGCGCATGTCGTCCTCTGTTATCAAAAATGGATAACCGGAGGTTAGCGCATGCCATGCTGCGTCAACTTCTGGACTTGGCGGTTGCTGCCAGATGGGTCCGTTACTTCTTGCGAAGACAGGAACGTTGGTATGGTTGGGGTGAGTGCTGCGATTGATCTCTTCCAAAAACGATGGCTCTATATCATACTGTGTTAGTCACGTATTCAGCGACAGGAAGACCACGTACCAGATGAGCCCTGTTCATTGCGCAGGTATCCACTGTTGGATATCAAGCCTAAGACGAAGAACAAGATAGCCACCACAGCGTACCTCAAGCATGAGCAAAGCAGTGGGAGAGACGTGGCGGATTTGGTGCGAGCTTCACCGCTTGGAACCGTGGATGGCAAAAGCCCCTCTGACTCTTCGGGGTCTTCACTTCGAGGCGCTCTACGCGATGAGTGATTCATATTGCAGGGTAAGCACTGAAAAAGTGTGAGAATCTATTACGTGCAATGCCTTCAGCATACAAAGTCATCGGGAGATAGCTGAGCCCGCTGCGCGCTTTGGGGGGCAACAACGATAACGAGCATCACAATGAGATACTTACGATCGATGTCGCGGGACGGAGCCTTCGGAGCATCATTACTGAGGGGTACTGCATGCAGGTTGCGTAGGTACGGTCCTGCTTCGGCACATCCGCGGGCCTGTCGAAAGCTACCTAGGTACCACGTTAGAACTGTTGAAGGTCGAGTTCCGCGTCCGAAGCCGAAGCCGAAGACTGCGCGTTTTCTAGTCAAACTTTGTTGTTTCCTGGATATTATGTCAGCTGAAGCCAACTACAAGAAGATCGACCGAAGATAATAACATCACCATCGGAGCGACACGCTACTATTGTGCAGTCTTTACGTACACGCCCGTACTCTTCTCGCTCGTGAAGTATACCACTTCTCTCTTTTTAACCCGTAAAACAGAAAGAAAGGTACCAACCCACATGGAACGAATGCGGAGCCAGGACTCAGCTTAATCATAAGTATACAGGATCAATGTTCCAACGCTTCATGACTGTTCTCCAACAGTCGAGCATGGGCGCGGAAGCCGAATCTGAAAGCACCATAGAGGAGCGAATCGGCCTTACCTCACTCTACCCAAAGAGCAGCAAGGACACATCCAAGCCACGGAAGAACCTCATCCTACGAACAGTTGCTGCCGTTCTCGTTGCTACCCTGGCTATATGCGGAGCTTACACGGTCGGAGCCCAAGCGATCGAAACGCTGACACGGGATGACGCCCCATGCCTGTGCGGATTCACAACTGCCGAGGGAATTTCGCGGAACTGCCAGTTCGATGAGATTGAGTTATGTTGGTTGAGACCGGAATGCATTGACTTCGATCTCACGCATGAGTTCACGACAGCCTCTCGTTCTGACAAGGGGGGCGCCTGGCTATACCAGACGGAGATGGATGGCAAGTACCGTCTCATCAACGGGACCGAGCTATCCATGCTGATCGAGCCCGGGAGGACCATATGGTTTACCTACGAGCAACATGTTGTGCATTGCATCTTCTCGTGGAGGAAGCAGTTCCGACAGCAATTCACAGGCATCGTGATGCATATGACCGCATCGGATGAGGGACATATCAGACATTGCGGTGAGATGTTCATGCTCAACGCTAGCCTGGAAGAGAGGCGAACCAAGCTGGTATACCCGTCTGAAGTGTCGTCAGGTTAGCCGGAGCTTCAGTCTATCTAGTTACATTGAGTGTATAGGAGCGATTAGCGCCCACCAAATGAATGCAGTATAATTCCGTCATAGACGGTAGCTTCACTTTCGAAGTATTCGATTCGGTCAGAAGGCACCTTGACAGATCCCAACGAATGAGTGGGGGTACCTAGGTAGTCACAACACGGCAGTTCCGGTTCAGTATGCAGTTCGGCGGTAAGCTTGAGATACGTCATTATTCTGCTCACTCTCCCATACGTCCTATCGGTAGCCTCACTATGCACTATGCAAGTGACAAACCTTACAATCAATGTTCAATCATGTTCAATCGAGACACGGCTCGGCCGACTACTATCAAACTACCCATCAAGTAGGGATAGTCATCGCATGGTAAACCAGCGTAGTGAGTACAGGTTCATGGCACTTCTTTAAGCTTTCAAGATATGCGTTGCTGCTCGGTCAGCTCTTTCGTAAGTTCGACGGGCCGCGTCACGATGCAGAAGAGCAACTCTATCACCAGGTAAGTGTTCGATCATCGATGTCTTTACCAGTGGAGAGTGATGTACAAATAGCTGAGCAGAAACCCCACAGAATAATCATCTTTCGCCCTACAAACGCCTTGTATTGTCCAAGACGGATCCTCATAAACGATTATCATATTCTCGTTTACGCACATTTTCCAAGATGCACAAGAGTTTGATTTTTCTCGTCGCGTTGGCTGGCTTGTCAGCAGCGACCGCTTCGCGTATGTCCTTCCCTGACCCACGGATAAGAAAGTAAACTTACTAAGTGTCGAAGCTCATGCAGAAGAATTGAGGGACGTTAAGAAGCGCGACACCTACGTGGATCTGTTCAAGGATGACGGGCCAGCTCCCGCGCCGGAAGAGGGTGGTGGCGCCTACAAACGCTCTGAAAGGGCCAATTCGGGGAAGCGTGACACCTATATCGATCTGTTCAAAGACGATGGGCCAGCTCCCGCGCCAGACGCTGGGTCGGAGAAGCGGGACACCTACATCGATCTGTTCAAAGACGATGGGCCAGCTCCCGCGCCAGACGCTGGATCGGAGAAACGTGACACCTACATCGATCTGTTCAAGGATGACGGACCAGCTCCCGCGCCGGACGCTGGATCGGAGAAGCGTGAGACCTAAGTTTATCTGTTCAAGGATCATGGACCAGCTCCAGCGCTGGAAGAGGTTAGAGAGCAGGGAACGATCGGGCCGCTCTAGTGGACGAAGGAAGAGTCGAGGACAAGGCGACTTGGTTCGAAATAAAAGAATGAGAATGAATCTAAATGTTCTTCTTTTCACACTGAACATTTTACCGTGCCTGTACTCGCTACGACCATGCAACACTACCGACTTCTGGCGTGTGCTTTTCTTGTGATTGCAACATATAGTGTGTCTATCACGTATCCAAGAACGCGTACTCCGTTGCACCCTCTCGAGCGTTCAATCAACGATGCCGAGGACTACTTCCAGTCTTTGGCGGTTCAAGAAACGCACACATACGCACAGGCGGTAGAATCATATCGGCACCAACGCGCACGATGTCCACCTCCAGGCTTCCGGGCCTTTCATGAGCGCCTCCAACAGTTGAAAGGGATATCAATTGAGCCATTCTGGGATCAAATCTATGACGACTTGGAGCCATTCTGGGGCATCACAGCACAGGCCACGCAAACTGCTGCGGCCTCGCTGGTCTCTCTCGCCGGGCTTCAAAAGAAAATCGAACGGCTCCAGGGTTTCTCATTCCGACGTGGAGAAGTCCGGGCCAACTGCCCGAGAGAAGACATGACCTGTGACGATCAACTGGGATTGCTCAGACGAATCGCTCCGTTGCTACCAGACATTGACGTGGCTGTGAGTGTGCATGCCTCGCCTCGTGTGCTCGTTCCTTGGGACGTCATGGAGAGAGCCCGACAGCAGGCACGCCAGCATAGTCGATTAGTGTCTCGCTCAGCAGGCGCACAAAGTCATATTCATGGAGGTGTCAGCAAAGCACTTTATGCTAGAACGGAAGACGTCGTGAAAGGGTGGAATCGAGGTAAGCTGCGGTACCGTCATATGCGAAGCTTCGCCAGCTAAAGTTTGGACTACACGTAGAAATCCCTCCATACTCTTTGCGCAGCATTGTCTGCCCTCCGAGAAATGCGTCAACCGATCACGTACCGCTTTCGGATTCTGCTGTTCAGGATGTGTGCAATCGACCAGAGTTGGCTGCTGTTCACGGCACGATGCTGGCGCCTCACCTTGTGTCGACATCATCGACCCTTCTTCCTATTTTCTCGGCAACGCACATGCGACACGTGAGCGCCGAGATCACGGTCCCTGACCTCCATACCTGGGTGGATATACCAAGCTTTACCCTCCCCGAACATCTGGTCAACTCGTCTATTGGTGTGGCGTGGTCAGAGAAGCGCAACAAGGTAAGTTTTGGTTGTATCAGATGCATATGAGACATATACTGACTTCGTATGTTCGTCTCTGCAGGCTATCTGGCGTGGCTCCAATACCGGTGGCAGACATAATTCCTTGACCTGGATGAAGTCTCATCGCCATCGATTTGTTGCGTCAATGAACTCCACTTTTCTCGAGGCTATTAGCAGTGGTCAGATCGACTGGGCCAATGCTTCTCTGAATCAAGCAGCACCCAAACCACCGCACTTTGAATGGATGCACGAGCATCTGGACGGTGCTTTTACACAACTGCGCTGCGCTGGGCGAGGCTGGGACGTCGGGGATGCCTGCAGCTACCTTGATCACCATTTCCGAACTGCAGCGCATACATCTATGGCTGACATGGCCACGTACAAGTACCTACCAGACATTGATGGCAACGCGTACAGTGGTAGGCACTCTTGTTCTCGCAAATGATGATATGTGGCATAACATCAGTTGTAGCTCGTTTCCGCGCATTGCTCATGACGGGCTCCCTAGTGTTGAAGGCCACTATCTTCGAAGAATGGCACCGCTCGCGGCTCGTACCGTACAAACATTTCGTCCCCTTCGACCTCGGCAGTCTTCCCGACCTTTGGCACAAACTCTGCTTCTTTATCGGCGGATGTTGTCGAGGGAAGAGTTGTGAGAATCATGACAGGCATGCCGCAGCAATTGGCGAGGGCGCGGCGATATGGAGCCGCCGAGTTCTCCGTAAGGCAGATATGGAGCTATACTGGCTACGGCTATTGTTAGAGTATGCAAGAGTAGTGGATGAAAGAAGACACGTGCTATGCGAGCGGGACGATTATGAGTAGTCGTTCGGGAGAATATTCGGGAAGAAAGTGGTGTAGTTCGTCACATATGATCAGCCGCCAAACTTCTAAATTAGGAGAAGAATACTCTGCATTAAGAGATATTGAGATCAGTACGGGCTGGAGTGAAGAAGCCATGCCCAAGGCAGCCGCATTGCCGCGTAGCACATGATCTGAAGCTGTGTATGTTATGTTAGCAATGATTGTAATGTACTTAATCTGGGCCTCGAAACAGATTGAGCCATTTCAATAAGACATGAAAACATCTGAGGATTTCTGCGCGCGTGAAGCTTCGATGTTTGTGTCCGTGCGCGTGAGCGTGAGCGGCCGATCAGAACGCTGCCAAGCAACGGGCCCCGTCTCCTGGGTCCGGGCCGACAATCTCCAAACTCCCAACAGCAGGGTGACGCGGGAAGCTTTCTGCAGCCACCTCGGGTTTTCTTGCGACCGTCTAAGCAAAATTCGGGCCTATGTAGGAACCTCTCGCATGACCCCTCTTCCTAGAACTATACGAGCCGTCCACATAAGCGCTACGGGCCGTTCTCTTGATCGCTGACTTGGAAGACAGAGCTGAGCGCGATCTCGAGCAGGTGTCAAACGCATTTCGATATCGATCGGATCCGCAGTATGAACAAAGATAGTTCTGTAGATGAGGCGAGCGTGGCCCACAATACCTGCCCGGGTGCTGAGCGACGTTCAGTTGCCTAGGGACATCGTCGATCATTACACAACGCAACAGGGTGTGCACATCGGAGAAATAGACATGTATTGTCGTCGTGGGGGTCTTTCATAGGCGAATTTAGACCTGGGGCTGGTCCACGAAAGCAAAACAGCAGTCTTGTCTTGTCGATTCGTTAGGTACCTCATCTATTCGGGCTGCACTCGGCACATAGATGCTGCTGACGTACACAGAGTGATTATAATAATCTTACAGCTGATTGCAACATCCAGTATACTTTGTAATTGTTCCATCTATCTTGCCTAACATGAAAGGACTGTGGGTTTTAGCCGCTCTCTCGATTCCCACTGAAGCTCAGAAAGACCACGTTCATATCGGGTATGCCGATAAATCTCATGGCGAGGACTGGTATGACTGCGGTCCTTATGGAGGTAAGTCTTTACATGGGTAGAGTACAAACTGGATATATTAACGTCCGATTAAGGCTGGGGTTGTACTCCACCCGTGAGAGGCAGCGAACCACTGCCGAAGAAACACTATTACGACAACAGCACTTTCAAACAGTTGATAGACCACAACAACCCTAACCTGGGGACTTTTGACCAGTTCTACTACTACGACACAACGTACTGGAGGGGTCCCGGTTCGCCGGTGATACTGTTTTCGCCCGGAGAAGTCAACGCTACTATGTACCACAGCTTCTTAACCCCCAGCCATGCAACAGGAGCCCTGGCTGAGCAGATTGGCGCAGCTACAATTGTTCTCGAACACCGTTACTGGGGCGATAGCACACCATTCCGTAACTTCACCACTGAAAACCTGAAGTACCTTACTGTCGAGAACAGCATGAAGGATATAACGTATTTCGCACGTCAAGTCCAATTACCTTTCGCTACCGACGAGAGAATTGGCAGTAGTGCCAAAGATGTTCCATGGGTAGCTATAGGAGGTAGCTACTTCGCTGCCCTGCTAGTGTGGATTGCAAGCCTCGACCCGGGCACTATATGGGCCTACTACGCTTCGAGTGCATCAGTTCAATCTGTTTCTGACTATTGGGCCTACTTCCTTCCTATACAAGAAGCTATGCCGAAGAATTGTAGTAGAGACATCTCTCTTGTTATCGACCATATGGATGATATCCTCAGCGCTGGCTCTCGGGATGAGCAACACGAACTCAAGGCCAAATTTGGCATGCAAGACGTCGCTCACAACGACGACTTCATGAACGCTCTAGCGCGTGGTCCCTATCTCTGGCTAGGGAATCAGTTCACCTACAACACGGGCTTCTTCACGTTCTGCGACTATATTGAAAACGCAGTCAATGCCACCCTCAACGACCTTCCGTCTGAAGCTGGTGTTGGTGTCGATAAAGCGCTCGAAGGATACGCGGAATGGTGGAGAGAGGTCGAACTTCCCGGTTACTGCGCCGGGGATCTTTATCCTGAATTCAACACTACAGGTAATACTGACTGCTTCAATACCTACAATGCAAGCTCCCCACTATTCACCGACACGACGCCGAGGAACGCCATGAACCGGCAATGGTTCTGGATGAACTGCAACGAACCCTTCGGAAACTGGAAAGTCGGCGCTCCCTCAGGACGGCCATCGCTCATTTCTCGCCTCATAACAACAGACTACTGGGTTCGTCAGTGCGGACTATATTTCCCCCCTGGACCGAATGGAGAAACATATGGTCTCGCAGCGGGGAGAACCGAAGAGCACTTCAATACGTACTTTGGGGGCTGGAATATCACCAACACAAGCCGGCTGATCTTCGTCAACGGCGAATTCGACCCGTGGAGAGAGATCAGTGTTTCGGCAAAAGGGAGACCCGGAGGCCCGTTGCAGAGTACCGAGCAGGTACCAGTGGAAATTGTGCCTGACGGTGTTCACACTAGTGACTTGAATACGAAGAACGGAAAGGTCAACGCGGGAGTGAAAGAGGTGCAAGATCGAGTGTTGAAGCAGTTAGTCGGGTGGGTTGAAGAATGGCCTGGGGAGGCCACATGATCAGCTATGCACATTGGCTGGCACGCAAGTACCTAGATACTTGCTACTACCGAGAGCCCTCCAGGCTACCTTTCAACACTTATACGACGTGATTTCCGATAACAACATTCCTGTCAATCATGAAGGAAAGCGTGAAGTCGATCTCGCCGCATTCCATTGTGGTTCTATTATTATATAAACTCATGATACAGACGCGCTCTGGAAGTTCACGCACGTCTACTTAAGCACTCTGCCGATCTTTCAGCACACATGCTTTTGTCGTAATAAGACAAATGCGTGTTTCAGTTACTCTCCAGATGTACTAGAGACCTGAGCATACTCTAGAAGACGATTTATAGCCAAAATGCATCTTGATCTATAGTCCTTGTTTGAGCCAGCCAAGATCGGAACAAACAAACTTAGAAGGACGGCTAAGATGATCTAGAGTTAGGCTACAGCGATCCTGCTGCATCTTGCTACTACATGGTTTGCTCTTACTCGCCGAATAACGTGTTGGAAGACGAGCATCGATCGAGTGAAGTTTAGCTTTGGGTCACTCATACATACCGGGCATACAGACAAACCTTGATTACTTTTCAGTCGCAAGTCAACTCGGCCGCGGCCATCTATTTCGACCTCATCCGTGAGGCTTGCACATACACACGGCTGGAGCAGATCTAAAACGCTCGCGTGTAATGCGCTCTTGCGGAAGCACACGGGATCCAGTGCTCCAACGTCGTCTGTCAGAACGGGTTCTACGGGATGGCGGGAACGCTTGATAGTGGTGCCGGGTGGCGTTGAGACCGAACTACCCAGGCTATGTTACGCCCAGATCGAAATGACCGAAACATTATCCTTGCTTGATTTACACAAGCCGGTCGGGGTTGCTTCCGTGATGACAGTCACTGCGGGATTAGCACCGTGGCTTCTTGCTCAAACGAAGGATGTGTGACTGACTCACATTTCAAGACCTGTCACATAATCGAACATACAATGAGAGCCACGGATGCCAGAAGAAGTAGAGTTGAATTTGGCGTTTCCTGTGCGACTGTGCCGCTTTTCTAGGATGTTTTTTTTTTCGCATTCTGATGTTACCCCCTTGTCAGGGTATCTCGTTGTATGACAGTTATACACTAAGCAAATCTTCCCTCCCGTTTCCCAAAGCAATGCCCAAACAGAACCGTGTAAAGCAAGAGGTATTTTTTCCACCACTCCGAAAGAAATAAAGCGAATCCCATCGCTGATCTTGTGCCATTAATTACAACCCGACTACAGCGGAAGGCGAGGATCGAGGAAAGAAGTCGTGAACGTAACAAGCGACCCTCCGGTGGTGGCGTGATGCTGGTCGCTACCGAAGGCTTGGTCGCATGGAGAGGCTTGGTGTGCCGAGTGCAAAAGCCGACTCCAGAGAAGAGAAATCCATAAACCGAGATAGGCAGCCCCGTAAACATTCTTGAGGCAGCGCTAGAGAAATGAACAATCGTAAGGTGCGAGATGACACCCAGGTAAAAGCAGGAACGCCGTAACCCACAATTTCGCTGACATGCTCCTATTAGACCATGGACAAACCAAAGTCTAAAACGTAATACCGGTGATACAAGGAAAGAGTGAAGGAAAACGAAGGAAAAAGAACCAGTGAAATCTATCATGCAAGATGATCGCAAGCCTTGTGCGTTTTCGTGAGATCCGGAGGCGCACCAATATGCTTGCAGATAGCAGAAGGAATAAGGCAATGGCACCTTGAGAGTGTCTGATAGTCTAGACTCGAGGGAATCGAAGTAGCCAGATGTGTCCAGTGATCGGAACTGGGTCGGCTTGGTAGGCCATGGTACTTCGCGAAACAGAAGGTAACTTTTTGAACATAGGAAGTGCTGGAATAGGCAGCCGAATATGTATCCGTGAAGGTGTGGCAAGGCGATGTCGCTTTGATATGCGGCCGGTAGGTGGCGGGCAATTAGACGGCAACAGCCTGTGGGCCATAACCAGGAGCCATGTAGTAAGGCGGGTGCCTCTGCACGCAGTAGGCACATCCGCAGCTGAGACCATGCTGGTTCCATGCAGACGGTGTGTACTGAGTGGAGTAGGCGGGTGGGCCATAATTGGACGGCTGCTGAAGCGCTTGCGCAGGGGCGGGCTGAGACAAGGGTGGGAAACCGAACATGGTGCGACGCGAGTATCCCTCAGCTGGAGCCCAAGTACCCGTTGTGCCGTAGTACTCTGGGGTGGTAGGGCCCGTGGTCGGTGCTGACGCAGGAGAGTGCTCGCTAGCGGACCGCCATGGGTCGTACTGCGAGTAGGTCGGAGGGTTGTATGCAGAGTGTGCCGACTTGGGCGCATAGTCGTACGGTGGAGTGTAGGCCTGGTGCATCGGCAGAGGAGGAAGCGGCTTGTTGGGGTTGAGTGAGCGTCGGTGTACCGATGTGTCGATAGGGCTGAGCTTGTTGCTGCGACCAGAGCGGGCAGCAGCACTGTTCTGGTAGTCCTTCCAGTGCTCTGACCATGATGTCCAACCATGCTGCTCAGATGGATCTCGATGAAGCTTGAACTTGATTGCTACGAGCCACTCTAGCTCCAGCTCATTCAGCTCATGAACCTGAATACCGCTAACCTCGGACCACGAACGGTTGATGAAGGTGTTGTCGTCCAAGAACTTGCTGCCAAGCACAAGCGCGATGGTGAGGAGACGGAACAGGTGAGTGTCGGTCTTGGGCTCGTGAGCGAGCATAGGCATCCTGCTGGACAGGTAGTACATGCTGAGCAGGATGGTAGCCGAGGGCAGCCGTGTGGCGCAAAGCACCTGGTGTACCCATTTGCGGAACGACGAGGGCATCATGCGGCCGGGCGTGATGAGTCGTAGGGCTGTCTCGCACACGAAGTCGGTCATGACGTCCATGTCATAGTCCAGCTTTGCAGACACGCCGCCGACAGGCTTCTCTTCCTTGGCGGGCTGACTCATTCGCTGGTTGTACTCGTGCACGCGCTGCTGCTGCATAGCCGCCTCTGCCAACGCGTGGCCGGACTGTGCGCGCATGGGTGGCAGGGTGGTTGCGCCCATGGGATCGTAGAAGGAGCTCGCAGGTGGAAGACTGGGAGGCGCACTGCTGAGGTAGGTGCCGGCCTGCGGGTACATGGGTGGCATGGCGATGGCCAGTTGGCCGTAGCGGTCTGCGAAGTCGTAACCATCATCTTGCTGCCGGATCGCGGGGCCAGCGTACGCGGGCTGCTGCGGTGGGTATGAGGCGCCACAGGCAGAGTGGTAGCTGGGGACGAACTCCTGGGGAGATAGCCGTGGCATGTTATGCCGGGGGTAGAAGGAGGGCATGATGGTGTGGGACTGCCGCAGAGAGAAGACTGGCGAGGCTCCTGGCGTCGTGTTAGTGAGTGCTGGCGTGACGGGCGTGGCCAGCGGCTTGGGGCTTGTGACGTACAGTCTTCTCGTTCGCGCCGCCTCTAGAGTTGCCTACGGACCCTCTAGAAAGATGTGCTCATTCAAGGAAATGCGACGTCCGGGAGGTGTTTATGGGCGGTGGAAATGGGTCGCGCTGGTGGTTGCGCGGAGGCGGTGGGTGGCCGGAGAAGTGCCTGGAAGGGAGGCAAAGGGCGCGGCGAGAGGTGAAGGGCAGCTCGAGGGTGATGGAGCGCAGGCAGACCGGGGCTAAGTCAATAGATCCGGCGATGCGAAGTCGTGGTGGGAGATGTCGCGGAGAGTCGAGGTCCCTGGGGATGGGCGGCAAAAGAAAACAGGTTGAAACCAAGGACTATTACACAGTACAAGCCCAAACCAAAGCCGAAGAAAGCACTCGCAGCGTGTGGACAGCGGCGGAGGGGACGAGGCGTTGGGTGTCGGAGCCAGACGGACACGTCTACCCGTGAGTGCAGGTGTGCTCGTTTGCAAGCCCGCGAGACAGAGCAAGCGTCGGGAGGTGCTGGTGAGCGGGCTGGGGATGCCGGACAGCCGAGATTGGGGGCGCACGTCCGTTGGGGCTTGGGGACTGTGTCGCGACGAGCAACGCCTGCGACGACGACAGGACGAGGGAGATGGGGAGACGGGGCACGGGGGAGAGTGAGGATGGGGAGGGCAGAGGGCGGTGATGTGGGTGTATTCGACACACACCGTTAGCGAAGGCCTAGCAGCAGCAGCAGCGAAGGGGCTCTGGGACGCCCGCAAGACCGTCGCCATCCGAAGGCCGCACCTGCAAGAATGGTTCATTACTTGCCCGCTCCTCCACTCATGTGCTATGAAAACTCTGCCTCTTGCAGTTAGTGGGTCGCAGCGTCGACTCCAGCCCGCGTCTTGCGGTGACTGGCACTCATGACTCTCGCCGCAGGAGCGCTGCAGTCGTGGTGCAGCGCTGCACAACTCCACCGCTCGCGGCCAATGAACGCTGCCAGGGACCACCCTCTGCACCCGCGACAGAAGCCCGCCACGTATCGCCCGCAACCCGGCCTGCCCTCTTCTTTTGGCGCGCCTGCAGTAGCGGCCTCACTGGTCCGCTGCGCCGTGGTGAGCACCTGTCATCTGAGCTGCTTGGGTTGTGAACAGTGCTCGAGTGCCTGAATTGTGAAGACAGGAGTCAATTTGCACTGGGCGACGCGCAGCCCCGTGCCAGGCTGCGTTTTGTTTTGATAGCTGCTCTCGTGTCGTGGCCGTGGCAATACGCCGGGCCCAAGAATAGCACTGCCATCGCGCACTTCACCACCGACTCGGACCCGTTCGCAGTGCAAAATTGTGCCGCGGCCGTTGAGCGCTCCTGCGACGCCTGGCCTTGTCCGTCGGGCGGGGCCACGTCCTACCATGGGCAAGACGGAGGGTGTCGCGATCAGCGCGACTTATGCAAATCGATCCCGAATCTGATGCCCATGGTAGCGTGGCAGTGACAACGTCGGCGGCGAAACCGGACTGCCTGGTGCCTGTAGGCGAGCGTCATCAACGTCCTCGTCGCCAAATTGCTGCTCGTGCAATCGTCACTGGCAACCCAAGCGCTCGGCGCCCCCCTCTGGGCTCGGTGCAATATCGTAAGCAGGTGCCCACTGTATGCACTGGGATGCATGTGAGGATGTTCGAGCCTTCGAGGCCGGCACCTGCTCCACTCACACCGTCCAACATATTTCTTGCCCACGTCCTTGGCCGCGGATTGGCCCCTCGAGCTCATCAATACCCATAGTGACGCTTGCAGCCCTTACCGTGATTTTCCATCAGGCACCAGAAACATCGTGTTGGTCATGCAGCTGACTTCACCATCCCGCGTAGGAGGCAATATTTGTCTCGTGTGGAGTCGAACGCTACGTCGTCCACAACGATATTCACGGCACTTGAGTTTACGTCAGGGATGCGGTGAGGGCGAACACTATGGGCTGGAGAAGGAATAAATAAGTGCCGGCAAGGAGATGCACGCGGTACTGGATTGGCAAGCGATGTTGCTAAGATAACTTCAAATCAAAGTGGCTTAGCGCAGGAGTAGCACGTGACCGAGTGTGAGGATAGCCAGGCATCGTGAGATGGCTGAGGCGGTAGTGAGATATTTCCTCTCTACCCATTTCAAACGTCTGAGCCTGTGGTACCTTCCAGACCGGCCATGAAAAGCAATTACTGCGAATATCCTGCGCATTTCAAAGGTACCCAAGGCTCCTGCTTGGAAGATTGATCGCACGCGCGTTTTCGGCTCACACAGTGCCCAACGCGTTCGTGGTGCGCTGGCAATACATGCCGCTAATCCGCATCGCATGACACTGGCAAATACACGACGACAGCAATGTCCTTGCCGAAGGAGCACGAGATTCTGGTGGCCAAGTTGTATGAGGCGAACACAGCGCAACAGTTCAAATTCATTCAGATTGCATGCGTTTTGCACGTAGACTCGTCAAGTGACCGTGATACTTAAAGGTCAGAGGTCCCAAACGCCGATGTAAATGCTCACTCCCGTGGTATATCCCAAAGCTTTTCACGCCCAAACCAGAGACGAAACCCAAAAAATATTGACCTCGCGTGGTCTAATTCATCTGCCTGATCAATTCGTTGATCTTGTCTTCCCGGTTGCCCAAGTCACCACCTTCGATGAAGTGCTTGAACTTCCTCTTGCGGAAGCCACCAGTAGGGCTGTTAAGCTTGAACGGCCAGAGGAAGTTCGAAGCAGCCTTAAAGTTCGGCCCAACGGTGCAGATCTCATGGATGAGGTCTTCCATACAGATCATGCCGTATTTGCCAAGGTTCTCTTCGATGATCTCGTTGTCCGTCAGAGGAAGGCGTTGCTTGTCGACCTTGCCATAGCCACGCTCTGTATCCCAGTTAATATCTGGCAGTAAACTTGCATCTGTACCGAACTTACTGTAGATGAGCTCACGAACCGACTTCTGGTTCGGGTAGCCATAAGCAACGAAGGGCTCAACAATCTTCAGCATCTCCATAGTCGCCTTGGTAAGCTTGACGAAGACGCCATTGTTGATCTGAAGTAACCGCAGAAGCTGCAGTGTCTTGCGCTTCTTGGGATCAATCTTGTTGATACCCTTTATCCGGACGACGAAGGCGAGTTTGGGCTCGGCGGGGACGTATAGGCTATCGCTCTTCTTGGCCTCGCGCGACAAGCGCACGCGCTCCCGCTCGGCATCGCGGTACTCCTTCACATACTTCTCGGCTCTCGTGAAGATGACCTCGCGCTTCTTCTTGCTCTTGTCTGTGTCATGTCAGCGCTGTCTGCAACAGTGTGTCATGCCATGAGCTCCAGTGAGGACGATTGCATCATTCCCGAAAGATGGTTAACAATTCGACAACATTGACCGTAGTCTAGCCGATAGTGTGGTAGTTATAATCATCGTAATCGCCCTCATGGATCGTCGATAGCATGCTGGGGTTGGTCGTACCTCGCTTCTCGCGTGTTGCGATCGCGCGCTCCTCACGAGCCTTCTCCTGAGACTTCCTCTTCTTGAGGAGGTTCTCAGGCACGAGAGTGATCTCACTCTGTGTGGGAACAGTTCTATTGGGTAAGGATTAGCTTTGGAAACTGCGCGTGGTGTAGGGACAACGTACGACTTCGACGACATGTTGAAGTGGTGTTCGAGGAATTCTTCGGAAGCTCAATTTTTGCCAGACTCTTAGCGTTAGCGCTAGCCGCTATCCCGCAAGCGCGGGCGCCAAGATGCTGCGCCCCACAAAAACAGATGCAGCCGCGACCGAGGTCAAGGGAACATGAGCGCTCCAACGGCTTCGCATTATATCCGCTGTACACCTTGTTTACGTCGCTGAGCATATACGGTAGAGTCTGTACTCCGTCGTATCCCATTCTACATCATACCTCTAAATAGGATGCATTTGGCAACCTTTTCTCGAGTTGCGTCCACCCGTGGACGTACGAGCTTCTGATGTCCACGGGTCTTTATGCCTTTATTTGCAACAGAGTCCCCTGTTACTGATGCTGCTTTTCCTCCCTGTCATCGCTTTTATGGTCATCTCACATGCTTTTTGACGGCCAACAAGAGCAATCTCGATGACAGCCACGCTTTGAGAATGCCTTTCCGCCATTGGTCTTCAAACCGATCTCAATGAAGCCCGGCAAAGGAGCGCCTTGCTCACCACGGGCAGCAGCAAACTTCCTTCGGTTTTTCTCCGAAGAATATTACGATCTTGCCGCCATCTCGTGTCGATTTACATGAGCGTTTGGAGCGATTTCGGCACCCGAGGTATACTCAGTCACCACTGACAAATTCCTCCCAGGCCGCTGCTCCTCTAGTACGACATTGTGCATAGAAAGGGCTCCTCACATCAAGGTCATCTATTCAACCTTTGTTGCGCGAAAATTCACAATGTCACACAGCCGAGCGTGTCCCTACTCATAAACGCTTGATGTCAGCCTGGTTTACTACTACTCTACCAGGCCACAAACTTCCACTTCAACTTCGCCCTCGCGCGGAACGACATCTATATTGTAACCACTGTAGTCATGACTGAACCTATTCCGATTCGAAAAGACCCCTATGCCTTAGCTTACCGGTATCGTGAGTATATGAAAGAGAAGCCCCGGGGTCCCGCGGAGCGCAGTAACCCATACTACGAGAGGCTGCTCGCGAATTTACCTGATCCTGACATCAGTGCTATGGATAACCGCTCACGCGCCATTCGGTACGCAAAGAAACATTATGAATGCTATTATGAGATCAGGGATATATGGCGCATCATACGATGGCTGCCACCAGCCGACGAGGAAGATTCTAGCTAGGCGGTAGTAGGTGAGTTCATGGGAACTGGCAACAATCACTATGATGGTTTCTCTTGTTTTGTATTGCTCTATCCCAGGAGTTGATGTCAAAGTTTGATTTTGATGGTTATGCTACTACCACCTTACTAAGTTTGCTCGTTGTTATTGGATTTATGATACATCCTAAAATGCCCGCCGTTCCTATAAGATTCTCAATCAAGTATACCGGCATATGATGCATCTTAAAAAATAAGCGTCTGCTTGTAGAAGGACCGCGCCAACATACTAAGCTACTTTGATCATGTCCCGTAATGTAGAGACAAGTGCACAAAACTCTTCTTCATGAATCGACATCATTGATCCTCTCCGTTCGACGTACACCACTGGTGGGTTTCCCAATACAAAATCCCCAACTGACACCATCGTCTACGGAAATTGCACTCTTTTGCCAACTCCCGAATGGCCGCCTTACATGCCTCACATAAAGCATCCCCGTCGCACCTTCCTGATTAGTCCCTTCGCTGTCGTTCGATATCTACACCACGGCACAAGACACCCGCGAACCTGGTCTAGACCTACTCTGAACCCTCAGATCGTTCGTTTCACAAATGACGAGATTCGCTTTGCGCCACAGGAAGCGCTGTGCCGTTTCGTTTCACTACACCCCAGGTCCCACTTGTTTCACACAGTACCATGTTCTGCTGGCCTTAACCGTAACGCTATACCGTATTGCATCTTGGAAAAACCTGCTGATGTATACTGTTGCAGGTCTTCTTTTCGTGGTGCCGGAGAAGAAGGCCCGATAAGTGTTTCTGACATGCTATAGTTGGGCACAGTTAAGAAACAGAGCGGTGCACAATGATACGTTCAGTCAAGTGGCAAGTACGATGACGAGTGTCTTTTGTGGAATTGCTATCGTCGAATAGTAGAATACTTGTACATTTAGAGGGATATCGTTAACGCATGATAAGACTCCTGGAACGCCATGCTGATGAAACGCCGATTATGAGGCATGAAAACGCCACGCCGTAAGTGTGGATAATGATGATGACGAAGTTTGAAGAGCCCGTGTAGGTGAGTATCGTGGTGCGAATGTCATGGGCAAATACCAAGGTTCGCCACGCTGCCGTACCCCAATGACCCGAGTCCGCTGTCTCTAGGCCCACCTTCTCTATGGTAGGAAATGTGAATAGTGGCCTGGAACCCGCTGTCTGCACTTCTCGCAGTCTTCCCGGTAACCCATACTGAAACGTCCCATACCGGTCAAAGCACCGCTTCGTTTCCTTCCGCGAGGCGTCGAAGGTGGGGCCAAGGTGGAGGATGACTCGGTATCCATCTGATCGGCCGTACTGGTGTGCGAAAAACTAAGTCGCGATAGTTGTGACTGGGTGAAAGCGGTTGGCGTATCTGGAATGTCATCGTCCTCGGATATGGGTGAAGGCATGCGTCTAGTCCGATCTTCGTCTACATCCTGCCTCTGTCCCTTCCAGGCTGGTGGAGGTGCCTGCATGGACGGTACATTCGAGTTGTTCATAGCTATGCCACCGGCTGATCCGCTCATCGGATAACCCAATCCGCTCATCCCCCCTCTCTTAAAAGTCGGGTGTATGGGTGTGGGTATCCGACTATTGTTGTTGACGGCGTCTGAGTTGAATAGCGATGGTTGGAGCATGGGCGGTCGCATGAAGTTGCTGCCAAACGAGTTGAAGGCGGGCGACTCTGGCGGCTGGCTCCGAACATCCATGTCATCGTCGTCCATATCCATATCCATGTCCATGCCACTTGATTCTCTTGATATACAGACAGGTCCACCATATATCGAATCCGGCGAATTCGCTCCTCCATATTCTGAATGTGCCGGTGTCATAGACCGGATGTCCGTAAAGAGTCTTGGTGGGGTCGACAGCGATTGATGTTGGAACTGGTCAAGGTTGGTCGGCTCGTTGCTGCCCGGTCGGGATTTCTGTACCGCCATTAGCCAAAGCCCGGCACACGATATTGCCGACATACCTTGAGGTACCGTTCCTCGTCAAAGTCCGAGTCTGAATCGTCGTCGCGCCCTCGCTTCCTGGCCATGAAGTGAAATGCAGACATGGTGATGTAGACTAAACGAGTGGTCCTTCCTTACGTCGGCGCAACGCGATCAACGCGTCGGTGGAATGGTAACGAGATGATTGTGGTGGTGCAGTGAGGGTCGAGAGGGGTGCGGCTGAGGAAGCGGGACTGCGATCGAGAGACCTGGTCGGTATGTTTGACGCAAGCCGGGCGGGGGGTTGATATGACTATCAGGGGCGCTGTTTCAGGTCGCATGAAAAGAACCAAGGCTTGGATGGTGGAGTCGCGCGCCTCAAGCGACTGTGGGGGGAACTTGCGACTTGGTTGCCGGGAGTTGGAGGCCCGTCCAGATCCAGCCCGAGGTGTCGCTTGCCGGCGGTGCGTGCGAGAGATAGTCGCGATGATGTCGACGATGGTGTGGCTTAGCGTGGCGGAGTGGTGATTGGCAACTGAAGCCAAACCTTGAACTCGCCGAAACCGAGGCAGGTACGGCATCACGTGGGCTGTGTATCTGCATGTCCAAGGGGAAGGGGAGGAGCATGCGTTCACTTGTCATGGCGGGATGTGTCAGGAGGCGTGTGTGTGTAGCCACCTGGACATGTCGCAAGCTGAATGCAGGCCTCTAGGGGTCGGAGAGATGCTGTTGGAAGGGATACGGGCTGAGTGAGCCGTTGCTGCAGCTTTGGTCAGACAGTGCCGCCAACGCTTCCATCCAGCCTGCCAGCTGCCACCTCATAGCAGAATTCAAAACCAGGCCGATCTGCAGACTACACCAAGAGGAAAAGGTCATGTTCACGCCGTCGTCGAGCTCCAGCAGCAACATACACGTACATTGACCAACAGGAAGAGGGCGATTCCCAATTCCAGGGTAACGAGCTTGGCGCACATGCAGCTGCAAAGCTCCGTCGACGGTGTATCGATAGCCTGCGGGACCAGAACCAACCATCAGCCCCACCCCGACCTAAAGTTTCCCAAATAATTTGGTGGCATATGACTGTATTTGCAACGCCCTCATTATACCCTTTGCCTGTTATTCTCGCCGACCTCGGACCTGCGCCTGCATACACCATCTGCGCGCTTGATTTTCTGACTTGAGACATTCAACGCCCCTCCTTGCACTCTATTGCACGCCCTGTACAACCTCGCTGCTGTACATCCGCATACGTCTGTGCCACAGTCCAAGTAAGACTGACCGCAAATCGACAGTCGCTCAGACAGCCTACTAATATACATAAAGATAGCCTACCCACTGTACAATGGCTCCCGCTGCAACAGAAACACCCGACATGTCCATCAACCCGAGCGACGATGTGCGCGTACTTGGCTACGACCCGCTGATCCCACCCCAACTTCTCGCGTCCGAGATCCCCATCCCCGCACATGCCGAGAAGACCGTCATCCAAGGTCGCAAGGAAGCCGCCAGCATCATTACCCAGAAAGATGACCGTCTCCTGGTCATGGTCGGGCCCTGCTCGCTCCACGACCCAGAGCTGGCACTGGAGTACTGCCAGCGCCTCAAGACCCTCGCCGACAAGCTTCAAGACAACCTCTGCATCATCATGCGCGCCTACCTCGAGAAACCACGCACAACCGTCGGCTGGAAGGGCCTGATCAACGACCCAGACATTGACGAGAGCTACAAAATCAACAAGGGCCTGAGAGTGTCGCGCAAGTTGTTTGTGGACCTCACATCCGCGGGCATGCCTATTGCCTCCGAGATGCTCGACACTATCTCTCCACAGTTCCTCGCCGACCTTATCTCTCTTGGTGCTATTGGTGCGCGAACAACCGAGTCACAATTGCACCGTGAGCTAGCCTCTGGTCTCTCTTTCCCTATTGGATTCAAGAACGGTACCGATGGAGGCTTGACCGTGGCGGTCGATGCGATTGGTGCTGCTGCTGCTAAGCACCACTTCATGGGCGTAACGAAGCAGGGTCTGGCTGCCATCACCAGGACGGCAGGTAACGAGCACTGCTTTGTCATTCTCCGTGGTGGATCCAAGGGTACCAACTACGACAAGGACAGCATCAAGGCTGCCAGGGAGGCTTTGAAGAAGAAGAACCTGCCTGAGGTCATGATGGTCGACTGCTCACACGGTACGTTCCCGTATACACAAATGCTCTACCAACACACACTAATGTCTGACAGGCAACTCCAACAAGAACCACCGCAACCAGCCCCTCGTAGCCAAGGACATTGCCGACCAGATCCGCAACGGTGAGACCGGCATTGTTGGTGTCATGATCGAATCCAACATCAACGAGGGCAACCAGAAGGTCCCACCTGAGGGACCTAGCGGTCTGAAAAAGGGTGTCTCCATCACAGATGCTTGCATCGACTGGGACAGCACCGTCGACACTCTCGAGAACCTTGCATCTGCTGTCGCCGAGAGGCGGGCAAACCAGAGCAAGTCCAACGGTGCACACTAAACGCTTCTGCCGAGTGCAGTGTTCGGGTTAGACCATGTATATAGTATGGGGTATTTGGCGTTCGCAAAAGTCTAGAGAGTTTGGGATATGGAGACAATAAGGACTGGCTTATGATTGATGAACGCGATACATGATGGAACCAATCAAAATTCTTGGCTTCAACTCCAAATCACAAAACATCCAACGCCTGAATGCCCACGGGTATCTTCGTTCTGACGTTCCTGGCTCTTATCACGTGCTCTCACTCATCTTCTTCCTCGTCTTCCACTTCCTGCTGCTGCGTGCTGCGCCGATTACCGCCAGTGCTCGTCCTTGGTCCCGTCCAAGCCGCCCTTTCTCCTACAAACACGTCTCCTGTACATTCCGTCTGACACTTGGGACATTTCCTACGATCCCCGCTTCTGCCCCGATAGTAGCTATTAGCACACGCATCGTGCCATCGAACCCCACACTCTTTGTTGTTGCACCTAATGCCAAACGTAACGATATCCTTACACCCCTCACAATCCCGGATCCTGATGATCTCCCGCCCATCCTCGTTTTCTTCGGCAGACTCGTTGTACGTTTCCTTGAGGTAAGCGCGGAGTTCCATGAGCGCGCGTGGAGCCAGGGAATAGTAACCCGCTTTGGACTTTTGGAAGAAGGCTTGCGAGACGAGTGTTTCCAGGACCTGATCTGCCTCGGCTATCGTTATCCCCGTATCAGCGCTGGCCTGGGTGTCTGCATCGCCGTTGACCTGGCTCTGTCTGCTGTTTGCCTGACTCTGTCTGTTCCGGCGTGAGGTGCGAGCAAGCTGTGAGGCTTCTGTATGTTTCACCGCCATGACTTCGCGGATGTTGGTGTTATTTGTCTCAAACATTTGGTCGAGGACGCGTCTGATGTATGCGATTTCGTTTGCGGAGAAGGTGGTAGCGAATTGGGTGACGGTGTCGCTTGCGTTGTTAACGAGGGCGTAGATGCTTTCCTTGGTTTGCTGGTCGCGTGTTGATCGGATCTCGTAGTCGAAGGCTTCGATTTTGGCGTTTATGGTTTGTATGGTGGACGTGATGTTTGGCTGGGTTACGTCGCCGGCTGTCCATGGGCGTTCGGGGTCTGTCGGTGTTGTCAGCTTGTGCAATGGCAATGGCGTAAAGAAAACGGACTGTGTGCAGTCATCACATGGGCGAGGATAGACTTCGTTTCGTCTACTGTGAGGACGCTGTGCGTATGGAACGCTTGTAAGAATGCGCGATGGATCCCGTTGTAACCTTCTTCTTCGGCCGGGGCGCGTACGAAGGGCGATTCGTCGCGAGACATGTTGAGCGAGAAGGATGTTGGATGACCTTAAGTGAGATGTAAAGAGGCGTGATTTGACTGCGCGACAGCAGTTTGGTAAGTGCGGCGACGGATCACCTACGCGATCGCGGGGAACCTGAAAACGCGTCAACGCGAAACCACGTGAAGGTATTCCATGCCACCTACCCGACCTGCGACCCGGAGCATTTCTCACGCCACCATTATACAACAGCATTTAGATGGGACAAGCTGCGCTTGCAATGTATGCAATTACTATGCAAGAGCTGTAATATATCCACTGTCTTCACATACGGAAATGTTCTGGAATAATGCCTCGGGCACCTAGTGATTCGTAGAAGATACAAAGACAAGCGCTTCGTGAGCCATCTAGACTGTGTCTACCATCCTTCCATTCATGCTGCATTCAAAGTCATGTAGCTAGCAACCCCCGGGCGCTACCTGTGCAAGTGCGTATAATACAATATCCTAGCATTCCCATCCATAGCTCGTCAAAGTCGTAGCTCTGATGCTGTCCTTCCTATCTCATACAGGCAGATCAGCATTTCGCCTCGCACCGCTTATCGCTTCCAGTGCCTTAGCAATATATGGCCCAATCACCGGTACGTTGCTGACGAAGCCCGCAATGGTCATGAGAAAGTCTCCAAACAGCACAAGTATGCCGTACAGTTCGATTATGAAACCGATGAAAGCCCAGCGCATCAGGATAAGTGATATACCAGCGACGAATGCCACTGTGCCTTTCCATTTCTGCTTGCGCGCGAAGAAGGCGACGGTCTTCGTTGTTCCGATGATGAGTGTGAGACCAATCAGAAAGAGTATCTATTGGGGGTATTAGGGAGGGTTCGATAGCGGAGGACTTGGTTCGAGGAGGTCGAAGACGTACGTTTCCCATTGCCAGCCTGTTCGCATGTCAGTAAAGGCTGTACGCATATGCAGAGTTGAAACGTACATTGCGCGATCAAAAAACATCATGACACCTCCCATCAGAAAGAGTCCGCCTGTTCATGCTGTCAATCTTCTGCTGAGTAGTGGGCGCATTCGTGGTGGTGGGCGCGTACCTACCCCCTGAACAGAAGGCGACCCCAATCTCTGTCATTGCTGTTAGCTCATGTCCTATGCGGTGACTGAGGCTGCATGTTTGCGTAACTTACTCTGGGTGTCTGAAAGCCACATAGTCGGCATCTTGGGATTTTGTTGTTTGTACAGTGCGCGGCGTGCGAAATTCCGTAGCGATGTGGAAGAAGACGGCGTAGGAGAGGGGAAGTAGTAGAGTGGCGCCTAGTCTCGATGTATATCTGGCATGAAGGTGCTACCTTTCGTCTTGCTGTCTCGTGTCCCCTTGCGAGTGAAGACGCGGCGCGCTCAATCGACGGTCGGCCCGAAGCTCACCCCTGCTAGCGCTGCAGTTCCCGCGGGTAATCGCATAAAACTCTGGTGGCATGCTCCTCAACCTCTACACCTCTCGAGTCCATCTAACGCAAGAGCAGCTAGACAAGGCTCTGATATTCAGCAGGGAAGAGCAATCGATTTATTGTTCGCTTGTAGTTACAAGACACTCGAATTATCATTACAACATAGATCCCGCCCTGACAACAGCATGCTTCAAGCTGCTGTAACTAGGAATCCTCCCTCGAGGCCCTGGTATCCTGTCTTATGGGCGCAGAAGAATACTGGATCACGGTTAAGCCGGAGCACCTCCTTGAGCCACAAGCCGAGAGGCATGTGGTGGGTGGAGAGTAGTTTGACTTTGATGATCATACATAAACCTTGAATAAGACCCTATCTGAGCAGTGTTCCTCGCCCGGCTCAGAGGCATGTTGTTAGCTTACTTTGTCTCGCGCATATCAACGAATGGACGAGTAGTCGTGTATTTGATGAGTTGAGCGATGCGCCATCCGTGCAAGACGCATGTCGATGAGTCGACTTTGGAGCAGCAATACCTACGCCAGCACCGAGACATGCTCACTTCAAGACTGTGTGTGCACCTCTGGCGGCGAGATAACCCTCGGAGACATTCTGCGGCATGGTCCGAATGCCTCCAAAGACCTCCTTGTTGTGATAGCGTAGACGCGTCTTGGGGTCGGTGTATGGCGCAGGAAGGCCGGTGATGTCGCAGTACTTCTTTTGACTGCTCGGGTGGAAGCTCGGGGCTGACTCGATGTTGGTGTATGTAGGCGCCGGCCCGGCAGCAGCCCTGCCGTTCTTCTCCAGCACCAGCGTGCTCAGGCTCTGGGCTGCTTGGGCGATGTTGGGTTGGCGGCCTGCGTTGCCTTCAGTGGCCACAGCAGGTGTCGAGTTGCCACTGTTGTTCTGCGTGGCCATTACTGAGGCTTCTTTGCGCGATGCCTCACCGAGAATCTGCTTGAGGTTCTTGTTGCGGCGTTGTGGAGGCTTCCAGTTGGGGTTGCGGAAAGGCTTGGGTACCGCGTAGACGTCAAGCTTGTCCAGGAGCGCTTGATGCGTCTTGTCGTCAGAGGCCGCTGTTAGGGGTGCCATATTGTGAGTTGTCAAGAAGCCAGCAAGTCGCAGTCGGTGGTCTCGTCGCGCTGTTCGCTTGCCGATGTCCAGGGATGTGTCTAGGTGTCGTGATGCTCGGGTGTACGTTGTGGCAAGAACGTTTGGGGGCGTAGAAGAGTCTCGGTGTTTGTATCGCGATGGAGCTTGCGGAGGTGGAGCTCTTCCAAGGTTCCGTCTCGGGACCTGCATGTGCATCCTCTGCACTAACTGCTTTCATCCTCCCCACCAAACAGCTCCAACGCGTACTATCAACTGCAACACTATCGAGTCGCCAAAATGGTAGGACAGCATGAGAAATCTATTGCAACCGGCGCGTAGTTCTGACCGCGTTTCTAGGAAAGCCCTCACGAGCACCAACAGAGCCAGTTGCTCTCTCGCATCATTGTGAACGTCGTGAGTCAATCCAACATCTCGATGCACAACGGAAACAATGCTGACTACCGGAAAGGAGAAGCTGAACGAAGCCGTCATGATGTTGAACAAGAATCTGCAAGAGATCAACATCCAAAACATGGATACGGAGCTTGTGGCTCAGATGTTCAAGAACTACCAATCTAACGTTCTTTTCCACCTGGAAGGTATCTACATAGTCATGCTGGGATGCTTTTGTAATAGCGCTAACGAGCCATAGCAACAAATGGTCTGAAGGATCCTGCTTAAGCATGCAAGATGAGATATACTTGGTGTGAAGGGGACAATACCCAAGGCAAGGCCAAGTCTGGTGAGAAATTCGATTACAGGACGTGGGGACAGCAAACAGGCCAGTAGATAGCAGTAATGAGATATGATCATGTTAGCACTATGTGCAAGACTGCAATCCAGACCGTCGGCATGTGAAGTAGCGTACCTAACATACGGAGACGGGCTCGGACCACCGAGCATTGCAAGAGCCTCACCACACCGCAGTCGCCATGCCGCGCATCCTCAGCACCAATCGCGCTAGCCAGGCACACACGCCACATCTCCGACCCGCGACATGAGATAACACCCTGATCTTGGACCTGTCGCATCCCCATCTCCAGCTCGCACTTCACCACCATGGCTCCCTCGGCCATCGACGAGGCGCCGCAACTCGCAGGGCGCAATCCACCCAAACCTCCACCCAAGCTCTGGAGCGTGTCGGACCCGCCTTTTGAGGGCTTCCGGCCCATCGACAAGGAAGGCTGGTCGCGTAGCAACAGCGAAACCGCCATAGTCATCGACAATGGTATGTACAGGCTGCGCATGCGCCAAAGCTGCCATGGCGACTAACACATCACAGGCTCGTCAGCAGTCCGCGCCGGATGGTCCTTCGATTCCAAACCCCGATTGTCAGTACTACCCAACATGGCTAGGTATCGCGACCGCAAGCTCAACCGCACCTTTACCTTTGTTGGGTCAGATGTCTACGCCGACGGCACCGCGCGAGGTCAATCCAAGCCCGTCTATGAGCCTGGCAGCAACATCGTGAACAACTGGGATGTCATGGAGGGCGTGCTCGACTACTGCTTCGTCAAGATGGGTGTAGACGGCCGGTCCGGGCGCATCGACAGGCCCATCGTTATGACCGAGCCTGTTGCCAATTTGGGCTACTCAAGAAAGAGTACGTGCGCTTATACTGGACAATACCGTGTTGGTAGCTAATGTGCATCCTACAGCCATGTCTGAAATACTTTTCGAGTGCTACGGCGCACCGTCCGTCGCATACGGTATCGATTCGCTCTTCTCCTACTCCTACAACGGCGGTCGCAACGGTCTGGTCATGGACTCTTCGTACACTTCCACACATGTCATCCCCGTGGTAAACTCCAAGCCGCTCCTATCCCAAACTACTCGTCTGAACTGGGGACGCTTCCAGTCCGCGCAATACCTGCTGAAGCTACTGAGGTTGAAGTACCCTACATTCCCCGGAAAGATCAGTGACAACCAGGCCGAAGATCTCGTCCGTGAGCACTGCTACGTATCACAAGACTATGAAAACGACCTCAGCCGCTATCTGGACTGGACGGGTCTGGAAGACCGAGATCATACTATCCAGTTCCCCTACACTGAGCAGATTGTAATACAAAAGACTGAAGAAGAGCTGGCTGCCGCAGCAGAAAAGCGGAAGGAGAGTGGTAGAAGATTGCAGGCTCAGGCTGCAAAGATGCGACTTGAAAAGCTGAAGAAGAAGGAAGAAGAGTTGGAGTGGTGCATACAACTGCAGGCGCAACTGGAGGAGATCACGACCAAGAAGGAAAAGGCACGCGTACTAGAGTCGAACGACTTTGACGACGAGAATCAGCTCAACAAGCGGGTCAAGGAACTGGAAGCTGCTATTAAGAAGGCTCGTAACAAGGACCTCGGCGACGTTGAAGAAGAACAAGTCGAAGTACCTACGTTCCCCCTGCTAGAAGTTCCGGATGATCAGCTCGACGAGGAGGGCATTAAGCAAAAACGACAGCAGCGATTGATGAAGTCTAACTACGATGCACGCCAACGTGCGAAGATTGAAAAGGAGAAGGAGAAGGCGCGTCAGGCAGAAGAGCAGCGACTCGACGATCAACGGCGAGAGACAGACCCTCAAGGCTGGATAGAAGAGCGCCGGATAGCCCGTCAAGCCATTATTCAGAAGATGAAGGACCGCGAGCGCCTCAAGGCTGAACTTGGAAACCGAAAGTCGCTCGCCAACCAAATGCGCATGAAGTCGATTGCCAATCTCGCGTCAGACGCACCCACTAAGAAACGGAGAAGAGGCGGCGGCGATGATGACACATTCGGTGCCGACGATGCAGACTGGGGCGTCTACCGCACCATCGCCACAGGCGAAGGCTCCGACGATGAAGAAGAGGAAGACCTCTCCAAGAACCTCAAGGAGATCGAATCCCAACTTCTCCAACACGACCCAAACTTCACCGAAGAATCCACTCGCGAAGCACAAACCGACTGGACAAAATCCATCCTCCACTCTTTCCTCCACGGTCCCTACCCATACGACGCCGAAAGTCAAAAGGAGACGAACCAGATTCATCTCAACGTTGAACGCATCCGCGTACCAGAAGTGGTCTTCCAACCCACCATCGCGGGTCTCGACCAAGCCGGCATCGTCGAAATTGCATCCAATATCCTTACAGAACGTCTGGCAGATTCACCTCATCGCGACAACGTTCTGAAGGACATTTTCCTTACCGGTGGCAACACCATGTTCCAAGGCTTCGAAGAACGCCTGCGCTCTGAACTGCGCGCTGTATTACCCGCTGAGCAAGCAATCAATGTGAGGAAAGCAGGGGATTGCGTTCTGGATGCTTGGCGTGGAGCAGCGCAATGGGCGGGCAGGAAGGAATCGAAGCAACACTTTATTACTAGGCAGGAGTTCTTGGAAAAGGGTGCTGAGTACATCAAGGAGCATGATCAGGGGAATGCTGCGTATTAGGTTGCCTGTCTTGCGTGCGGGCATTGCGATGTGTGCAATTTGCTGAGTTTGTTTGTTCTCTTTCTGTCCTGGTAGTGGGAATCGTGTAGTATATAACTAGCCCCAGGACGTTGTTGTTATATGGGTCCGATAATATCATCATGAAGAGAAACCACTGGCACATGTACCGGATCACCGTTCCAGACATTTGATTACTGAAGCACCATCTCCTTTCAGCGCATTCACCAGTACGAGTGTCCTTCATGTCGCAGTTATGCCATCATTCAGTGGTGACATACAGCCAAAGTACAATAGGAAGGTAAAATGCAATAGGATGCAATTCTCAAGTTATCTAAACAAAGTCACAAAACACTATCCCAGATCCCCTTATGCGCCGAAATGACGAGGACACCCATCCCAATGCATACCCATGTATATGCTCTAAGCCAAGCAATGCCGCATGCATGCAGAACGCCTCCCAATGAGCACCAGTCTTACACCAATCAAGATGCATACGCCGCCCATTGCCCCGATTCCCTGGTCGTTAACAAATTCGTGTTTCTCATTTCCATATTATGATTGCGGGAACAAAGGTGTTTCCGTCGCAGGAAGATATCACCTGAGTCGCCGCGTTCTACGCAGACTTGGGATGTTGCTCCACAAGCCATTCCATTACGCTCTCGTAGCATAGCACAAACTGTCGCAGACTCTGTACCATGCTCAGACGCTGCAGTCTAAAGTCTTCCACCGTCTTTGCAATGAGATCGATGTCCTCATTGTTCACCCAGCTGTCGTCTTCACGCTCGTTCTTCGCGAGCTTATCGTTGGAGTCGGCATCCATTGGCGTGTTCTGCCTGGCGTTGCGAGCTTGTCGTTGCCGCTTGAGCATATCCAGGACCGAGTCGACTGTGCAGAAAGTACCCGTACGGCCACATCCAGCAGAGCAGTGGACAATGATCGGACGGCTGTTAGGCGGATCAGGCTGCGAAGGCGAGCCACCGTTGACAGAGCGGACGACGGCGTCTGTCTGCTCAATCAGACCGAGCAGGTGGGTGGGATGAGCCGGTGCGCCAAAGTCAGGCCAATGGGAATACTGCAGCTGTGTGATCTCACGCATACGTGCGAAAGGTTCGTCATCGTTTGACAAAGTGAACTTGCGAACGGTGACATAGGGCTGGTCTTGGCTGGGAGAGCCGGTAGTGGCTTCCTTGGTGAAGTTGGCGAGCTTCGGTGGGTTCGTTGACCGGCGCTGACCCATCGTTGGCCTCGATTGCTCCCTGTGACGGTAGATCTTCGATGGCTCCAAGGATGCCCTGCGTTCGCCAAGCGGGTTGAGGTGTAGAGGTCCATATCGCTTATCCGACCAGTAATTATGAGCCTTGACTTGTCCACCTTCTTGCTCGGCAGTCAGCATAACGATGACGCGAACATCCTGCTGCCACACAACGTTCCAGAAGTCCTATCAAAGAGTTAGTGAATGACATGGAGTGGGTTGGGGGGGGGGGGGGGCCACGACGGTGTGGTAGGCCGGGGGTGCTGGAC